>NW_010522630.1:21554-31982 GCF_000687285.1 Phaethon lepturus
TGGGGTGCATCTCATCAGGTCCCATAGACTTGTGCATGTTCAGGTTCCTCAGGTGGTCTCGAACCTGATCTTCTCTTACAGCAGGAGAGACTTTGCTCCTCCAGTCTCTGTCTTGCAGCCCATCCACTGGAGAGGTGTGGGAAGAGACACTGCCAGTGAAGACTGAGGCAAAGAAGTCATTGAGTACCTCGACCTTCTCCTCATCTGTGACCAGTCTGCCAGTCTTGCTCATCCAGGGGGGTACGCTTTCTTTGACCTTCCTTTTCTGGCTGACACAGCTGTAGAAGCCCTTCTTGCTATTCTTTGCATCCCTTGCCAAGTTCAGCTCCAGCTGTGCCTTGGCCTTCCTGACCCCATCCCTACACAACTGGGCAGCATCCCTGTACTCTTCCCAGGATCCCTGTCCCTGCTTCCACTGCCTGTGCATTTCCTTCTTGCCCTTTAGTTTGACCAGCAGGTCTTGATTCAGCCATGCTGGTCCGTTGTGTTCTTTTCCTTATTTCTTACATGTGGGGATCGAGAGCTCTTGTGCTCTATGGAAAGTGTCCTTAAAGATCTGCCAGCTCTGTTCTGCTCCCTTGTCCTGGATGGCAGTTTCCCAGGGGGTCCTGCTGACAGACTCCCTGAAGAGGTGGAGATTTACCTTCTCATGAAAATGCTCTTTGTGGAGCTTTTCAGTAGATCAGGGCAAGTAGATTATCCTTAAATAACCAAGGTAGAAATTTACCATCTAGTTGCAAAATAAACTTGTCATTTGTTACTCTTTCAACTCTGATTTGAAAGTACATGACTTGGAGAGGACTGTTTTCCACAGACAGTTATTTTGGATACTCTAGGTTACTAATCCAGGCTCCATTGGATATTGAAGCTGGAGGGTGTGGTGGGACACTGAGTATTGCCAGACAATACTGGACTGCTAGAAGCATGTGGGTTTTACCTTGAATCTTGGTAACAAGGAATTGCACCAAAAACAGTCTGAATATGAAGTATTGTCTTAATATCCTCAACAATTGTTCAGCTTAATAAACAAATCCACCATTCTTGTATAAATAAATACATAATCTAACACTTCTAATTCTTTTTTTTGTTTTGTTTTCCTCTAGTTGGTGGTCATAATTCCAAGGAAGGTGCAATTGTTTGTATGGAACTAATCCTTTGGAAGGTCAAGGAAGACAATAAAAGGAAAAAATTGTGATTGTTATAGCTTTGAACGAACAAGGAGGGTGGGGGGAAATCAACCTCAGTTTGGTTCACTGCTCTATAATGCTCCGGTACCAATTATTTTTCTGATGTAAAAAAGAGGGTAATGGGAAAACCTATTGGGAAATACTTGTTCTCTGTCTACTTCTGAATTTTAAGATAAACACAAATGCACAAAACACGTACATCTAAGAGGCACAGAGTAAATTCTTTTTTGTTAAATAGCAAGCCCGTGTGTTTGTTCTGTTAGACTATCGTTGTTACTATGGTGTGGCTGAAAACTATCATTTGCAGTAAATGAAAGTACTGATTGCTTGAAGTTCTGGATATAATTTTTGACTTTACCTTGTTCAGCCTCTGTGAAATAAACTTTAATCGCATAGCAGAAACTTAATTTTTAAGATTGTGGTTTTCTTTTTTCCGTTCCCTTTCTGCTTCTCTCTACCTCTCCATCTGCTCTTAGAGAGAAAACAAACTTATTTGTGTTCAATGTATTAAAATTGACACAAAGGCATAATGGTAGGTATGTGACCTCTTCTGGAACAGAATCAGCAGGTCTCTCTTAAATAAGTTAAGCCTGTAGGAAGCTTTTAAACTGTAAAAGCAATGAGCTTTGCTTACTTATAAGGGTTCCCAAAAAGCAGAGTATTTCAAGAAGTAAATATGGTCACTGCTTCAGCTAAAATTGGTTTATACTTTCTATACTATATTACTATTACCTGTCTCCCGCTTAAGATAGGATTCAGCATCTGCTGCCTTGAGCCAGGAGCATTTTAAAGTCTGTTGCCACTTGTTTTTGTATAAAGGAAACAGAAGGAAATTAAAATGTAAGAATAGACCACATTTTTTGTACAACACTAGCTCTGAGCTGAAGTTATGATTTGCACTGATTTGTCAAAACTGAGGGGTGAGGAAAAATGGTCTTGACTGAGGACCCTGTAAGAATCTTGCAGTTCTCATAGACATGCTCTGAAGAATGAGTATGCTGCATGACTAAATCTGTATTGAAGGTTAAAAATCACTGTAGCTGCTTCTTACACATTAAAACACTACCCTGCTACCTCTAATCTTGACGTCACCAATTAGCTCACATGAATTGATGACCAACAGGTCCAGTATGGCATCCCTTCTGGTAGGGCTGTCTATTACCTGGCACAGGAATTTTTCCTCCATGCACTCCAGGAGTCTCCTGGATTGCCTACAGCTCACTGTGCTACTTCTCCAGCACATCTTGGCGTGATTAAAGTCCCCCAATATGAGAGCCTGTGAGTGTGATGCGTCCTGTAGCTGGATTAAGAAGGCTTCATCAACAGGCTCCCCTTGATTGGGCAGCCTGTAGTGACACCAACCACAAGGTTCCCTTTGTTGCCTCAGTCTCTGATTCTTACCCATAAGCTTTCAACCTGCTTATGGCTATTTTCAGACACAGCTCTTCACATTCTATCCATTTCTTGATGTAAAGGGCAACATATGCGCCATTCCTTCCTCGCCTGTCCCCTCTGAACAGCCTGTAGCCTTTGAGAGCCACAATCCAGTCATGGGATTTGTCCCAAGTTTCAGTAATGGCGACCAGGTCATAGCTTTCTAGCAGTACAGTGGCTTCCAACTCCTCTTTGTGGCCTGTGCTGCATGCATTTGTGTAGAGGTGCTTCAGCTGGGCTGTCAGCCATGTCACCCTCTTAGAGGAACCTTCTTTAGTTCCTCTGAAGTCTTTCTCTGGTGCAACAGTCTGAGAAGCCTTGTTAGCACCCCATCCCTCTAACCTTGGTGTGTCATCCCACAGCTGCTTGTAGGTAAGCCTGATGTTATCCCCATCCCCTTTGAGTCTAGTTTAAAGCCCTGTCAGTAAGCCCTCCTAGCCTGCGAACACAGACCCTCTTCCCTCTTTGAGAAAGGTTAGCTGATACATGAAGTTTGAATGTAAGTCTACTGCATCCCACATGGCTGACTTGATACCAGAAGCTCAGGCCAGTCCTGGCTCTATTTGTCTAACCTAAAGACTAGGTCTTCCTTGGCAGGCCAAATATTCTTTTGAAGCATTTCAGTACAGTATTTTTAAGAGGCCATACCATACTATGGACTGCATAAGGGATAAAATAAGCAAAAGTAAGTAAACCCTGCTTGTATATAATAGGTAGTAATTTATAATTATGCAGTGAAATTATTAAATGAAATACAAATTGAGTAAGTCTCATGCATATCCAGGATAATTATAAAAATGTGTTTTACAGCATGTAGTATATTCCTCAATCCTGTGCTTCATGGTTGCCTCTGATAACATTAAATACTTCAAAATATATGCGTATTTTGCATATAGGCAAACACTGACTGTTAAACTGGACAATGAAAGAACAATAGTATGCCTTGTATCTTACAAGTGTCAATACAATTATTGAACAGATTATTTCTACTAGCTCACTTTTACATTCAAAGAGGAGTCTTACTTAATAATTAATTATCCTTGGTGAACATACTGGATTTACATCTGCTTGCAACTCCCATTGTTGCATTGAGCTTAGCATTTTTGTTTGAATCACAATGAAATGTCTATGAAATACTGCTATAAAATACCCATTTTGCTATCAGTAGCTCTTGGAAAGTCTAAAAAAATCTGAGATGGCAATACCTAATGCATTACAATACGTATGTATACGCTATATCTACATGAGTAGGAAAAAAGAAAACCCTGCATATGAAACAGCAGATTTCATGACTTCAGTCTATTCCTACTCTGAACAGTATATACACTTCTACAGCCTGTGGAGGCAGAGGTTACTGTGTGATAACACATACATATCTGTAGTAAAACAGTATTACTGTATTATATACAGTTAGAGCTATACACAGTTCTACATAGTACATCACATTTGGGGCTCCAGCAGATTGAGCTTTGGTTTTCTTTAGTACATCAATGATGAATGAAAATTTCTCCTGTCTTAAGCAGCTTCTTCAGCGGAGCAATCAATGCCTGCGTAAGTAAACTTCTCGTATAGGGTAGTATTCACATAGGTCTGGAAAGGAAATAAACAGAAAGAGTGTGATGCAAGGTGTATTACCTCAAGAATCTAAAACTATACTGAAATTATTCATGTCCTGATTCTTTTCTAGGGTTTCATTCTTACCTTCCTTTCTTCTAACATCCTGTTCAGTGACACCAGTATCTGGGCAAATGATGGTCTTTCATATGGTTTCTCTCTCCAGCACTGTCTCATTAAGTCATACCTTTAAAAATCAAACACCAATGTTTGATAGTCTAGATACATAGGTGAAAGCTACAAATTGATGTTTACTAGAAGACTGTGTACATTCCATTTTTCAAAGGAAAATGGATTTATAGTTGGAGTTATAGTTTCCACATCTGGCTGCTGTCTGAAAATAATTTTCTTTTTCTCTGGAATAATCAAAAAATTCTTTTTGAGTGAAAGCCAGCTACGCTGTGTAAAGAACAGGGTATCTGGCAGGAGCAGAGGTATATTGCTCATGGGAGCAATTCATCTGCAGGAGCAGAGATATATTATATTGCTCATGGCAAATAACTGCATGCTGGGTACAAAAGGACTTAAGTAATTATTTCCACTTCTGCATCCTTTTTAATTTTTGTTTTAAATGTAGTTTTTATGTTTTCCTGAAGAAATGTTTGGTTTATTATTTTCTCATCAAAGTCATGTATTTCTTATAGCAGATGTTGTGTTATTCTGTTTCAGTTTTTTTTTTTTTCTGAGGCAGTTACTTACACTTCATCATCACAGTTGAGAGGCTTTTCTAGTCTGTACCCTTGAGGCAGTTTTTCATAGAGTTCTGCACAGGTCATTCCACAATATGGTGTTCCACCTAAAGCAGAGTTTAACCATCATCATGAACACAAGAGATTTTTAATAAAAGGAAGTTTAACTGCATAGCAGAAATGAAAAAGAATGAGTGACTTAGTAACAGGTAAATTAGTCCAATGTTAGGGAATATTTTGCAGATACATTTTTGTTGTTAATGTTTCCATACTGCTTAATGCACATATTGAAGAGAAAAATAAAACTGAGTATAAACATGTATAACCTGTTGGGCTGGCCTAGATTTCTGTACAACTCTGAGGGTCTGCATCCGATTGTATTTGAACTGGTTTTGCAAACCCTTGATGGCAGTGGGCAAGCCATTCCTTTATTAGCATGGTATTGGTAAGATCTTGTATGGAGCTATTACTGTCAAGCTGGTTTTGCTCCTTTTTGCAGATGTTTGGTTGCCTAAGACTTTTGATTTTGCACACTGCAATGTGTTAATTCCCATCAATATCTAACACAAACCCATTTAGTAAGGAAAGCTGGGAACAATTTAGCAAGAGTTCATGATTAGTCCAATACTCAACGTGCAGCTCAGTCAGTATGCAGACCATGGGGCACACTCCAAGGCAAATGATAAAGGCTAACACAGTCATTTTGAATGGCTTGAGGCTGTACCACATGCATGAATAGAGGTGTGTGCAGAAGTGAAGTCTAAGTTTTATTTGAAGATTGATGTTCAAAAATTTTCTTCAAGAATACTTAAGTAGGAGATGTTCCCCACCGCCCAGTCATTAAAATGTACGTCTTTATTTAAAACTCAGAAAGGCTGAGGAAAAACCACCCATCATACTGAAAACATATTGGATTAGGGATATACCATATGTCATGTGATATGCTGGATTTTATATTTAGATATGGCATAGGTTTCATAGTGCAATGAAAACATGGTCATCTTGTCTCATTTGAACTGAAAATGTGACAATTGCATTTCTAAGCATACTACAGCTAATGAAAAGTTAGTGGAATAAAACAGAAAAAAAATGATGTTGCAAAGGAATAAATTTTTAACAGACTGAGTGAACAGAATTCAGCTACTTACCTAAACTAACAATTTCCCATAATAGGACACCGTATGACCATCTGCAACAGAGGGATATTTATGGAGTGCAACAAGAATGCAATGACATTCCATATTTTTATATGGTAGTTTTGCTAGTATTCAGAGAATGCAGAGAAGTATGATTCAGTCTTTTATTTTTTAAATTGATTTTTGTTTATACAAAAATGATAGGGTTCATAGAATCAGAAAGCAGGAGTGAGATGTCTAACAAAATTAATTCACTTAAGTAAGCCCATCAACCAGAGTCCTTTACTAGACTGTGAGCTCTCAGAAAATAGTGCTATTATAGAATTGTTTTCCTGAATATCATTTCCAGTTTCCTGAATAAAATATTGAGTTTCTCTGTGTCTCCCAATCATTCATCAGGTTTCTGATTTCAAATGAGAATTATAGCTAAAATAGTGGCCCAAATCCAATTAGCTTGTGAACACAGAACTTGTTCAGACACTGATGATGAAATAAAAGGAACTTTTGTGCTGTGGGTTTTATTTTTGCTTCCATTGCTCATTCATGCTGACAGAGCTACAGAATTTTTTGAGTTAAGAGTGGATATCTCATCCTGACTATCAAACTTTCCTTGATACTGAAAAGTGTTTCTTTATTTAAAAAAAGACCAATTGAAAACATACTTACACATCACTGTTTGTGGTGTAAACACTGTAATTCAAAGATTCAATTGCCATCCATCGCACTGGAAGCCGTCCCTGGAAATTATTTAATGAAGGTTTATTTGTTGGTGGTTGGAATAGCAATATTGCAGTTTATACACCAACAATTGTTCTGTGTGTTACCTTAATGAAAACTGACTTTATGCAAGTAGGGTTTATCAAGAAAATAAACTTACTTAAGTTATGCATTTACTTCACAAAGGGACAGTTCATACTAAAGCTAATGGAAAATTCATCCCATCAGCATCAAGAGGAAATGGGAATAATTCCTGAGCGTTGTCTCATGACACCACTAACCAGTCCCATTCCCTTGATCAACCAGTGTTATTCCTGGTCTATGACTACATGATGCTTATTACACATCTTCCTCTTTCAGGGCTTCCAAAGCATTGTCTCTGGACAGCTATTTTTTCAGCTCACAGATCCTGACACACCTCTAGTTACCATCTTGCTAACTTTGTCCTCATTCAATAGAGGACAATTTAAAAAGACAAGCTTGTCTCAGTTGAGCAAATTCTGGTATGAAAATACTATTCTCTTAGCTGTACAGATCCACCCACATGCACATACCCTCTTCATATGTCAAATGTATATTATATAGGTTTTTGTAATACATTTTTACTGAATCTCATAACTGGCTGCAAAATTAATTTTTTACTGCCATTCATATTACCATATTTATTGCCATACTGCCACATACAATATAAATATTTTTCAATTACATTCTATATTATATTATAAACTTGCTATAAAATTGATTTACAAGAAATGTATGTATATTAATAAACACAAGATAAATATTTATACATGTTAACATATAACATTTAAATAATCAGCTCCATAGTACCCATGAGTTTGCATTTTTGTTCAGATGAAAATACAAAGTAAGAAACAAGAAAACAAAAATGAGAAAAAGCGACTATATCAGTTTGTTTTGATCCTTACCATAGTCTTCTTCACGTAAACTTCCTGACCTCTTGATAAGCCAAAGTCAGCTATTTTTGCAACATAATTTTCTCCAACCAAGATGTTTCTTGCTGCCAAATCTCGATGAATAAACTAAAATTAAAAAAAAAAAAGGGAAATCAACGCAGTTTCTATGAGGTCTATATGTTTTTTAGTGCTATATTGAAAATTGCAAACATTCAGGATAAGAACAAAACCCAAAATAAATGGTACGTCACTACCAGGAACACTTTAAACTTTGTGTGAAGATGAAAGCAATAGTTACCGTGTCGTTTGTAGGTTTTAATGCCTCTTCCTTGATTCCCCATGTCATAGTATTTGATACGGCTAAGTGAACGCAACAAAATAAAACTCATCCAGTGGGTGCTATAGAAGCTAAAATTAAAACCTTATTTTTATTTCATTAAAAGAAAAATTAATTTCTGTGCTTTCAGTGGGTAGAGAATTGAAGACTGACCTGTTTCTGGCTCAAGTAGTCCATCCCTCTAGCAACGTCTGCTGCAAAATGCAGAAGCTGCTGGGAGGAAAGTGTAGATGCAGTGCTGTTGGCAATAGCAAATGCTGGGTCTGTCTCTAGCACTCTGCTTTTCCGAAGGAAGTCCAGTAAATTTCCATGGGGGGCATATTCAATAGCGAGATAAAGATAGCCTAATGAAACATCAGACAGTGAATGTATCACAAAGCAAAAGTTGGTCAGTAATAGTATTTGGACACTTACACTGCTTTGAGTAAAAAAGAAACAAAACAGACTGGAGGGGAAATACCGAACAGCATAATTCCTAGGTGCAGAGGAGTATATAGAGATATTGATGAACATTTCTGAAGGATTAATGTGGGCTTGTAGATCTGAAACCAAATTTATTTGGCTTTTTAACTAATGTTGCAGGAAGACCTGCTTATAAGCTAGTGATTCTATGGCCTGTATGGACTATACGGTGGGTGTAAAAAATTTAATTTTTGAAGTACACATATTCAAGAGTATCTTACCCCGATGTTCACATGCTCCCAAAAGATTTATGATGTTGGGATGATGACCAAGTTTACAAAGAACTTCAAGTTCTCCAGCAAAGTCTCTGTGATCATCTTTTGAGGCATACTCTGAAAATCAAATAAGCATGCATTTATGTTTTCCTTTGAACTGAATTTATGACCACATTGTTGTTAATTATGAGGACTCTGGGCTGCCTGGGGCACTACTGCTTCAGCCCCAATAAAAACAGAAAAAGTCTAAGATACATTAATATTTACTGAAAAAAAGTAGGACTTTTCAATCAAAGGAAAAAAAGAGACAATGTCTGTAGCATCTGGAGAGAAAGCAAGCATCTCAATATACCACGTCACGTCCCTTATTGAGAATGTAAAATATCATAGGAGACCACATGAAAACTAGCTGCCTAAAAATCCTTCCATGTGTGTGCGGTTTATTATTTCCACCTGGATGCAGACCTTGGCTCTTTTTTAAATGATCATCGTACTCATAAGAGTGTCTCCCAATTCACCTAGATAATGATCTAGTGAATTTCAAGAAAATATGTATGTTCTTTCAGTAATACATGTATTGCATTTCTCTCTGGAACATGTCGGTCATGCCCAATGAGTACCAAGAAAATGAGTGATCTTCATAGTCTGTATATGTATAGATACATAGATACAGTTGTCTCTGAATGGCTGGGGTAAAGCAAGATGAGCAAATGCTATGCCCCAAGGCTAGCTCTGTGCTCCTCTCCCTACTAAAGGCACCTTTTAACAGCTTCCACTTTGCAGGTGAACTCACACATTAATTCATATTGGCCTATGAATTGAAAAATACATAATAACTAATGATATTAACAACAATAAACAATAAACAATAAACAATAAACAATAAACAATAAACAGTAAACATAAATCAACTTGACCGTGCAGAAATAGTCTTTGCCAGGGCACAAATCTTGGCCTAGTGACAGCTCATACAATTTCACTAGCAAGTTCAAATATTTATTTTAGGTTTAGAAGAGGGCTACTAAGCATTTTTTATGACAGAGAATCACTTGGAACAAACAACCAAGACAAGTTTTTAGTCTCAGAGTCTCCAATCTTTACTACCTTTCATCCTTTTAATTGCAGCGTCCATGCGTAAGCCATCTTTCTTAATGCGTGCTTTCAGGACTTGCCCAAAGTTACCTTCCCCAATCACATCTTGAAATTTTATGTCATTCCACTCAAGAACTGGATAAATAGTGGGATCTGGGCTGTTTTTGGCTTTCCTGCTCAGGGTGAGAGTACCTGAGTTAAACTGTACAGCTGGCTCTTCCCTCTGTAACAGAGTTAAGCAAATGACGTTAACTGTGATTTCTACTTTACAGAGCAATGCTCTGATTATACTCCCCGAATACATGTGTGCTCACTCCTCTGCACACACACACAGAGCCTGATCCATCTCTTGCTAATGCAAGAGTGCATACAATAAGACTATTACTTTAGACACTAACTGTAGACAGCACTTCTGCCCAGATCCACAAAATTAATCAGGCTCCTAACTGATGCATAAGTACCTTTGTAGACCTAGGCCTCCTGAACAGTTTTATAATCATCTTGAAGATGAAGAAGATGGGCAAAAATAATTTGGTGAAACTGATCTCAAAACCAGTTTTAAGTTGCAGGTTTGAGATTTATCTCATATTAGGCTTGACTAAATCCTGTGCTGATCAGTCTCAGCAGG
>NW_010522630.1:32013-33156 GCF_000687285.1 Phaethon lepturus
AAGCAGAAGGAAGAAAACAAAAGGGGGGGAGAAAATCATCTTCCTCCATACTTGAGGAGACATCTCTCCTTCAGTTACTCATTCCCATGAAATACTACTTTCAGGACAAGGAGCAGGAGCTATTCTGTGTGGCCTGGGGACTGATGATCTTTTTGGATGAGCCTCTGGCCCCCTGTTTATGAAATAACCTATGTAGATCCATAAGAAGGAGCTCTTCGGCCCAGCTTCATTCTGCTTCAAAGGTTCCCCTCTGAAGTGAGGGAACAGCACTGGAAAGCAGAGTGATAAGGAGAATACAGCAGGATACAAATATATATGTGTATATGTGTAGAAAGATATCTGTACATGATGTTACGGCCTTTGGCAATTTCCTCACAGCCAAAACTATGATGTTGCTGTTGACTGACCCCTGGTGGGCTGTCTCAGGTTGAAAAGCCATGATGGAGCAGTTGCTGATGCTCAAACATGAAAAAATATTTTAGTTTTCAAAATTAGGCACAACTTCATAGGGGAAGAACAGGCTCCTGCATTCGTCTGGCTCAGTACTTGTTATACACAGGTGCAAAAAGGCAGAAAAGGGAGAAGGTGTGCATCTTTTTTCAAGTCAGCATGTCTACCTCATAACCTATAGCTGCATTTGCTTTAGCTCCGGGGTCACTAGCAGAGATGCTTTACAACAACAGTACTAGTTGCACACATTAAGAGAAGACAGTGTTTGGGAAGGCCAACAAAAAGGAATTGGAAAAAAAGCAGATGGAGCCAAAATTAGACCATGCTGACATAGGAAATCTGGAAACCCACCACCACATTTTGGAAAGCCTGAGCCATTCGGCGCTGGAAGTTGGCTCGCTTTAGCTGCAGCATGATGAGAAAAGCCAGGAGAATTGTTACACAGGTCATCCCTGCGGAGCCAAGGATAGCAATAAGCAGCATTTTGCCTCCTTTTGATTCATATGGAGCTGTTGAGGAAGCACATAAAGAGTTCATCATTATTTCCAGATAGTTTGGAAACAGACATGAACAGTGTATACTTAAATACTACTGCCTTGTAAACTATATAGAATTACATCCCTTTGTTTTCAAAAAATGTCACAGACATTGGATTCTCTGATTTTCAGACATACAAGCACCTGCAGGTCCTGC
>NW_010522630.1:33187-37484 GCF_000687285.1 Phaethon lepturus
TTCAGGCAGAGCAGAAATCTAATAATCCTATTATATACAGCTCCTTTAATTTATGAGCTGTTGGGCACCAATGTTGTGTGTATCACACGCAATGCCATGCAGTGAACTAAGAATCAAATTTTAGTGATGCTATGTTGCATGTCAAAATTAAGAGAAAAAAACACCAAATATTTTTAAAAAATATTATGAATTTGCCTTATTTAACTAGTTTATACCAGCAGCCCTGGTTTGTGCAAGTCCAGTATGCTGGAATAACCAACCTTTAGTTTCTGGAAGAGTCTTCAGTTCAAACGATGTGTTTGGGTTGCTCAAGCCAATGTTGTTCTGAGCATTAATCTGAACCTGGTACACAGTGTTTGGCTCAAGGCCCTTGAGATGATACTGAGTAATGCTGGTGTTCTTTATGATAATATCAATGTGGTTGTACTCAGCTTTGCCATAAATTTTGTAGCTGATGATGATGGAGGAGATGGAATGACCCTCAGCAGTTGTCCAAGAGATGACTGAGGATGTGTCTGTGGTGTTAGAAAACTTGATGTTGTATGGTGCAGGAGGGATTCCTAAGAACAAACACAAACACACACAAAGTGTTGGAGTGTACATCCACCTCTTTCTCCTTCCCGCAGTGAGCCAAACACTTTCCTTGGTGCTTTTACTGTGCTAAACAGAAGAAGAATTTTGTTGATGACCTACAGTAACTGAATGCAATAGTTTTATGAACTTGATGTGTAGTCACCCATATTGGACTACTCCATAGTTCCAGCAGAGGTTGGAGTGGCTTTCAGTATACTCCTGTCCTTGGATGAAGATATGAATTCTCTGAGCTGCATGCAAGGACAACTACATGATTGCTTTCAAATTAATGCAGAAAGGGTTAATTTCCTCCTACACTGAATCATCATGCTCATGTTATTCCCAGGTCCTATATATTCACGGCTTCAGGGAACAATGTCTGTCAGGATACAGACTGTAGAAAGAAGGGAAATCAATACCAACATTCCCACAAATTTAATCAGAAAACCACCAGCAGGGGGCAGTGCTAGACTTATCGACACGCATGGCTACTACGCTAAGTACTTTCTGGAAAATGGTACCCTTACGTTTTTCTTAGTGCAGTTTGGCATCAGAACTCCATATTGGAACCAATACTATTTAATTTCTTCATCAATGACATGGACAGTTGAATCAAGTGCACCCGCAGCAAGTCTGCAGACGACACCAAGCTGAGTGGTGTGGTTGACATACCTGGGGGATGGGATGCCATCCAGAGGGACCTGTACAAGCTCGAGGGATGGGCCTGTGTGAACCCCATGAGGTTCAACAAGGCCAAGTACAGGGTCCTACACCTGGGTCAGGACAACCCCCAGTATCAAGACAGGCTGGGGGATGAAGGGGTGGAGAGCAGCCCCACCCAGAAGGACCTGGGGGTACTGGTGGGTGAAAAGCTGGACGTGAGCCAGTAATGTGTGCTCACAGCTCTGAAGACCAACTGTATCCTGGGCTGCGTCCAAAGCAGTGTGGTCAGCAGGGAGAGAGAGGGGATTCTGCACCTGTACTCTGCTCTGCTGAGACCCCACCTGGACTCCTGCATCCAGCTCTGGAACCCTCAGCACAGGAAAGGCATGGACCCGTTGGAGCGGGTCCAGAGGAGGCCACAGAAATGAGCCGAGGGATAGGTACATCTCTCTGCTGCAGACAGGCTCAGAGAGTTGGGGTTGTTCAGCCTGGAGAAGAGAAGGCTCTGGGGAGACCTTATGCAACTTTCCAGTACTTAAAGGGGGCTTTTATAAGAAAGATGGGGACAGACCTTTTAGTAGGGCGTGTTGTGATAGGACAAGGAATACTGGTTTTAAACTAAAAGAGGTCAGATTTATACTAGATATAAGGAAGAAATTTTTCCCAATGAGGGTGTTTAAACACTGGCATGGTTTGCCCAGAGAAGTGGTAGATGCCCCATTCCTGGAAACATTCCAGGTCAGGTTGGATGGGGTTCTGAGCAACTTGATCTAGTTGAAGATGTCCTGGCTTATTGCAGCAGGGTTGGACTAGATGACCTTCAAAAGGTGCCTTCAACCCAAACTATTCTACGATTCTAAGAAACTGGAGTGTCCCATGGTAGCCATTGATGCTTCTGTTAATACATGTAGGATCTCAGTGAGGGCATCCTCACATGACCGGTAAAAAGGAAGAAGCACACCTTTCCAGTGTGTGATGTGGGCAGTAGCACCCATCAACCATTCAGATGGACATCTATTCAGATGATACATCATTCAGATAGGGTATTTGTTGTGACATTATGAAAGGACACTACTCACACTCAGGGAATTCAAGGGTGGTCATTGGTCTTCAGTGTCGCACACTTAACTACTATTTGCTTAACAGGGGTTTGATCTTGCATTGTATCTTCTCTTCCTTCTTTAACTGCTGACCATTTCTGTATTGACATAGCTGAATTGCAGTGCCTGAGGTTTTTCTGAGTAACAAAAGCGCTTGGAGGAGGGAACTCATTATGTGGGTTCATCATTATGAGGGGAAAAAAATGATAGATGTGTCAGAAGTGTCAATTGCACTGAAATGAAGGTATGACTTCCCAAGCTTTTAACTTGTTTTTCCCAATTAGTTCCTGATAAGTGTAAGAATTCCTTTAGACACTGAACTATCTTCATAATAATAGTAAACCCAAGCACAAGCGATCATCAGGAACTGAGTGTTACCAGAACGAAGGATTACAATTAATGTAGTCATTAAGTGACAATCACTCACTGGGGGAAAGAGGAAGAATTAAACAGAAGGATGTGAATCAGCTACTTACTGTCACTGAAAGTCCATGCATACAGATAGTTGCTCCATTCTCCTTGGGACCTGGTATTCACCCGTACCCTGCACATGTATTGCTGTCTAGGCTCAAGATCTTTAATGATCAGGGTGGACATATTTCCTGGCACTTGAGTAATAACACTGCTCTCGTCACCGTTGTCATTCACACTCTTCCTTTCCACTTCAACACGAATGTCATCCTCTGTCCTCAGCGTTAAAGGATGCCATGACAAATTCAGTGATGTCATACTTTTTGGAAAGAGAGTGAGACCTTCTGGTGGAGGAAGACCTTGGAAAAGCCACAGAGACAGGGAACATTTCACTTTTGGTATGCAAGCTAGAATAGGGGTACCAGTTATCCCCAATCACTTGCCCTAGCTTGGAGTGACAAAGGGTAATTCTCCCAGCCACCCCACCCAATTTGGCAGAAATTACATCTAAGAGGTATTGACAGTCCCAAATTATCTTATCAACAGCTGTCATGTCAAGAAAAAGGTCTCTTCGCTGAGCTGGTGTTGCAGATGCACTTCTTAGACGTGAGAATCCTGCTCTTTTGCTCTCTTGTGAGATAGAAAGTTCCTGGTGCAATCCTCCTTTATTTTGTACGACTCTGTTCAGTTTCAGCTGTATCCTCAGTGGACTGAAAACTTTTCTGCTTGTTCATACATCTTCATTTTTAAAGTAAACTGATCTAATACTAAGAGGAAGGACTGATCTGGTATTAGGAGGAAGGACTGGCACGCAAAAGAACTGATTTCTGTCTCCAACTCTGCTGCACAGCCAGCCAAAACATGTAAATTTTCCTTTCCCAGATCCCCCATCCATAAATAGGGAGAATAATAGCTCTGCCTTTTCCTGGCTTTCTTCACCTCTGATTTTTTCTCTTTTTTTTTTTTTTTTTTTTGTCTGAGATTATTTTGAAAGACTGTACATAGTTTTCATGTCCAGCTGCCTTTGCTCAAATGAAGGTGCTCTGGCAGAGATCAGGGAACAGACCACAGAGAAAAACAGCTGAAACAGCCCTTTTGTGAAAAGCCGGGATGATTACTTACCAAGTGCAGCTGTCGTGAAGCTCGCCTGTGGTCCAGGATGGCCTTCTCCACCTTCCCCTTGCCGACTCAGCTGAACACAGAACTGGTATTCTGTTTTTGGTTCCAGATTGTCCAGTCTTTTGGTTCTGCCTTTTACTGACAACAAAAGGACAAAATAAAGCCATAGCTCATGCTGAAAAATGTTAAGGAAGCAAAGGTTTGGAAAATACTCCTGAACGACTAGCCATGGAAAGTAACATACTCAATCTCTTCTTTTGTTCCCCTTTCACTAAGATAAACTATTAGAAGCATAAAATACTTATTTTTAAGCTAAGCTCCAACCCGGCATAAAGGATGTTTCCATCCATCCCTCCTTCAGGACAGAACAAGACTGCTTAAGGCCATGTGCATTGTGCATGCAGAACTCGGGTTATCTTGAATTACTAACA
>NW_010522631.1:0-4959 GCF_000687285.1 Phaethon lepturus
TCCAGGAGAATGCTGTGGGAGACACTGTCAATTATTTCTTTCCATACTGTTGCCATGTTCTTTATGTAAAAGTTACTTCAGATTATACCTATGTCAGATCTTACCTATATCGGAGTCTACATTGTGTGTGGAAAGGCCGTTTCTTCTTCTTGCCACACCTAGTACAATGGTGAAGTGTTCTGGGATGGACCCTCGGTGTTAACAGAAGTATACTTGCTAACAACTATTCCAAACAGGCTGGGAAACAAGGAAATCCTACTTAAATTCTGGGACAAATGCTGCAGATTTTTCTTCTCAGTGGGATATTTACCAATGTCACATACTAAACTTTGGCTGCAAATCCCAGATTTATTGGGGGATTTTAAACTAAGGTAGCAACATTGTTCCTGACTGTAATTAACAAATTAGTTACATGCAATTTAAAAGATAATGTGCTTCCCTGTCACACTTCAGTTGTTTTTCATGAGACAGCATAATCTTTCCTACGTAGCTTTTGTTTCTTAACTTAGAGACTCTATGCCAATCAAAGTGTTAAAACTCATATATGAGAAAACATAAGTAATATATACACATGGTAAAAACTCAGATCTCAAATCATTCTTAATAATCCTTACTTAATAGACAAAAGCATAGAAGATATTGAACCCTGGACTTGGTCCTGCCCCAGCCTCTGACGCTTTGTGATAGTCTCTCAAAACTTCCTATTTTCCATCTCAAAGGATTGGAAGCATGGTTATGTTCTTTTTGGTAGCCCTGTGAGGATAAATTCACTGACAGATGCAAGCAGCTCAGATGCATCAACATCTGAGTACATACACAGTCTTGAACTAGGAGTGGCTTTGATTCTGGCTACTGGTGTTAAACTAACAGGCTTTTTCGTATTGACAAAGGAGAAAACACCCCAAAAATCTAGAAGTGCATACCAAAGGTACTTTATCTTTAGTTGCTCGAAACCTGGGAACTGCTACCCTACCCAACCTGAGGACAGTGAGGCATACTTTGAGGTGGATTAAGAATGGATTCCCAATTAAAAAAAAAAAAGCCTAATTAAGAGAGTGATAATTGTTCTTTTTTCAAAGCAGAATCAAACTGATCTCAAGAAAGCTCATGTAAGGACAGGAAGTGACAGTAACCATGAAATGTAGAGACTGCCTGAAGTACATTTGTGGTGCCACTGTCTGTTTTGCTTCCTGAAGCCTGGAAAATTGCAGAATTATTCTGGAAAGGTTGAAGAAATAGGCACCCAAAAAATTCCCTTCTTACTGTTCTGGCTTTAGAAAGAACAGATCAAAAATTCTAAACTGATATGTCAAACAATTTTTCTATCATAATTATTTTTAAAATATATAGATACAGATGGTTTTAGAGAAATAATATCAAAGCCAGAGGGACTGTAAGTAAGTAGCCAGCTTTTTAAAAAGTCAAATCACTATCTGCATCACTAGGAAGTTAGTTTTCCAAGTTAAAATTGGGAGTCGTCTTTTAAAATTTCAGCCTTATCCTTGTAGATCCTTGCTATTCAAGAGGAAAACATTAATTTAAATTAAAAGAAAATTAATCCAGTTCAGACTCTTGGCAGGAATAGTGGGAAGGGATTGCTGTTACATCTTCTAATTTGAAGGTCTGAGAGCTTGAATCAAGGCTATCTATAAAATCTTGGCTCCCGCTTCACTTAGTTTCAACTTCACAAAATGAAACTGAACTGGAATTTATGAATAGGATTGTAAAGTTATTTTCCTGCACTGCATGAGACTTTCATCATGCTTTCCCTTGATTTTTATTCCCTATAGTTCTCCTTAACAAAATACTCAGTGGTGATCAACATTAGACTTTGACGGAGCTCCACATAAACAGGATTATGAAAGCCAACACTGCATTTCTCTTACAACTATTTTTGGTCTTGTCATATCTTGCAGATGAGCTTGTTTTGAATGTCACTTCCTGAATTTCAGGAGAAGTTGTTACAGGAAACTGTGTAAGATAACTTCATGGTATCTCATGCTGCCCAGATGTTTCAGAAGTGAGGCTACAGCCTCCATTTAACAGACAAAAGACTATAAATTGATCACTGCTGGATTAGGAACAACAGTCCACAAAATGATAGAGTCTGATGACAGAATATTTGGGGAACGCATCATGGTATTTCCTTATTTTTTGTACTCCTCCCTTTACAACTGCTTTTTGGCTACAGTTAGAGATTGGATATTGGGCTAGATGAAGCTGGCTTAATATGGAAGTTGTTTTGATTTTTACATTCTTAACAGCATCTCCTTTTGCAATGAATGCACTTTTTTTTTTTGGTATTTCCAAATGTTTGGCAGCCTACTGTGAGCAATAGCACAGCATAAGTTCAGTTAACCTTTAAATGAGCAAATCAAATACAGGTTCAATGTGACTCCACATACACACCTTGCCTAGTATATGCACACACACACTTCTAGCTAGAATTAGATAACCATTTGTTACCATGTCTTATGAAAGGCTTATTACCTGCTGACTATCTTCTTCCCTCTTTACTGTGCTGTGTGTGTAATTATAGTGACTTATGTTAGCTATATAAGCTATGGGATAGAGTTAATTTTCCTCCTAATAGCTGGCATAGTGCTGTGTTTTGGATTTAGTATGAGAATAATATTGATAACACACTAATGTTTTCAGTTGTTGCTACGTAGTTGCAGTGCTTATACTAAGACAAGGACTTTTCAGCTTCCCATGCTCTGCCAGCGGGGAGGGACACAAGAAACTGGGAGGGGGCCCAGCCGGGACAGCCGAACCAGGCAGCCCAAAGGGGTATTCCCTACCAGATAACATCATGCTCAGTATATAAACTGGAGCTGGCCGGGGGGTGGGAATGGCTGCTTGGAGAAGGGCTATCAGTTACCAGGTGATGAGCAATTGTTGCGTTGTGCATCACTTGTTTTTGTATATTCCTTTATCAGTAACAGCAGTATTATTATTTCCTCTTCCTTTGCTGTCCTATTAAACTGTTTTTCTCTCAACCTGCAAGGTTGGTTGTTTTTTGGTTTTTGTTTTTTTTTAATTCTCTCCCCGGGCCCACCTGGGGAGGAGGCACAAGCAAGCAGCTGTGTGGTGCTTAGTTGCTGGCTGGGGCTAAAGTGCAATATCTAGCTAATGAAAAAAACCTGCTTTTTCCAGACTAATCAATACATATCTAGAAAATGAACTTTTATTAGTATTGTAGAAACATGAAACTTTAATAACCTGGCTGACAAAGCTCAGAAATGAATTTTCTGTAAATGTGACCAAAACATGCAGGTGGAGCATGCCTCTCATAGCTGGAGAAGCAGCAGATGATTCAGAGCTTGATCTGTTTGAGCATGAAGCTAGGACTCATGTGATCACTGCCACCTATAGTTCCACACTTTTGTCATAATTCACCTTCTCAAAGGGTCATTGATACTATTGTTTTACACTGGAAACATATGCTTAAAGTAGATAGTAAGTCCTAGTAAAATTCTTAGCACATACTTAAGTTTAATTTGACATCAGGCATATAGTTCAGTGCATAAAGCTAAGCACATACTGTACCTGACAGAACAGAGGTTTCCAATTAAATGGAAAAGGGAAACAGGTTGTACTGACAGGTCAACTGCTGAGCATGAAGGACTATTGTTAAACAGGTTATTGAGGGATCAGCTTGGACCCAATTTTGTTAAATATGTACACTAATAATACCCCAAAGAGAAGAGTGCTAATAAAAATGGTTTTGATAAAGTATTACCAACACAGAAGATCAGAAAATCAAGAGGAATTTAATAACTTGATTTGGTGTATAGAAAATGGAATAAAATACCATTAATATAGAGTGCAGTATCATGCATTTCAGGACTGATAAAATTTCTGTAAAAACCCAATGCTCATCTGCAGCAAATCACTGATATTACTCTGTCACAGAATGACTATGAATCATCTGTGTAAGTCTGCTTTGGAAAAGGATATTGAATTTATCAGACAAAATATTTCTAGAAGAGGTAAGGAAGATCAATACTGTTGTATAAGTCACAGGTGAGATATTGTCCAAATATCACATCTGGATGTCAGAAATATTATTTTGGTCTCCTGTGCTCAAAAATATGGCTTCAAGGTGGAATACATACAGAGAAAAGCAACTGCTATGAGCACAGGACTGGATTATCTACTTCACAAATCATATCAAAATAGTGTGGTTTGTAGAGCCCAGCAAAACTAAGACTGATGTTATGATAATAGATAATTTTCTATAAAAAGAAGTGACAGAAGGGTAAACACGAGGAAGGAAGAACAGCTAAAAAAAGTAAATTCCTGTGTCCGCATTACTACAAGAGGATAAGAAACCAGCCATGGAAATATTGACACTGAAAATTAAAGGAGTATCTAATTACCAGAGGTATAAAATTCTGGAACAGCTTGCTAATGCTCTTAAGTAAGAGCTGTTTAAATTTCTGAATAGGTTTATATAAACAATTGCCGAAGACAGCATCAGCATCCTTCCTCAAAGATAAGCTTTACAACTTATCAGGAAAACTGAGATTGACTTTTTTTTTTTTTTTAACTTTCTTTTTTTTGTATTTGGGTTGTTTTCAACCAAGCCCATGTAATATGGGCCTGCATTCTCTTTCACATAGCACTATAAATTAACACCAATGTGCAGCAAGGTACAGCACAATACAATTCCGTCAAGTTTCCATTAGTCAGAATTAGCCAGTAATTTATTCATTATGGTTTTTCCTCTAATCGTATTTTTGAAAACACAAGTTGTTAGTTTTACAAAGAGTCTTTGAAATTTGAAATTACAAAGTGGGTTTGAACATAATAGCTATATGGCATATTTCTCCTCACAGAGCAGGCAAACATTTTAGAATTGTATTTCTAGTTGATACAGTTGCTTTTACTAATGTAAGCTATTATCCAGAGCCATAGCAAAACGTTTTGGCTCTTCTATCCCGAATACTGCATTCC
>NW_010522631.1:4990-35460 GCF_000687285.1 Phaethon lepturus
CTCTCTATGTTTTTTTCAGTCTCTCTCATGGATCAATTGCCCTCTTCTAGAAATGGATGCTCCCGTTGCTCTCCCTGAATTATTTCTCCCCTCTTTTATTGTTTGGTTTTGTTGTGGGGTTTTTTTCCTCCCCTGGCATTTCCTCACATATTCCTGCCAGCACGCCAGGAACAGCGTATTTCAAGAAAATAGCCACATAAGCAGCTGTAAATGCAAATAAACCACATTTGTTTAAAAACATGAACAAATAGCCTCCAACAATAAAAGGTCTGTGATATTTGTCCTCATTACTATAGCAGTCTAAGTTTCAGTCACGTAAATCATCGGGAAGCATACTCTTGACTAGGCAATCGGGGTAGAATGCATGGTAAACAGAAACACCTACTGAGAACTGAGAAGCAGATGTTCTGGTAAAAGAGAGATAAAACATGGCTGTAATGCTTATCTGGAAAATGCCTAGGATCTGATAGATATAAAAAAAAAGTTATTTGCTGGAAGTTTTACTGTGTTATACAGTATGAAGAAATGTATTTTCTATTTTACTCATTCTTCAACACAAGTATAAAAAGAGATAAAACTAACATCTGTGCCAGTTCATTAGTCTTTCCTAAGCAGTGATGAAATAATACTGTTTTCATGGCAGCAAGCAAGGAGGAAGACTGGTAGTTAACCCTGGACTAACGTTGTTATGCAGTGTAAGTCTTCCTTTTACAGCAATGAGAACTCCCAAGAAGCTTCCTATGATGGGTCATAAAACATGTTATGAGGTTGGCTTTTATTCAGGACAAAACATAATATACTACTGTAATATTTAGAATTGCAGTTCGTCGTTTGTTGATCATTTGTGACCTAAAGTTCTTTCACAGAGGAGATGTTTAGAAGCGTGGACGCTTCCACAGATAGTATTTACTTTATTTCACTGATCATTACTATATTATCACAGAGCATCTTCATTTTTAAATAGATCATGGCTAATTATAACAAAAGAAATACAAAAATGAGAACTCCTAGCTCACTTGGGCTTCTGCTTTAAGACTCAGTAATTCACTGAGTCTGGGATCAACTGAAGGAAACCCAACAAAATAAGTCTGATAGGGATATGTAGCAAAATCTGGGGTAAAGTATGTGAAAATTGGGCACATACAGAACATTATTGTCACATCTACATTGGAAGTTCTCAACAGGCTGTGGTTTAGAGGCTTCCTAAACCACTAGCTGTGCCTTCCACATTGCATTTGATACTTCTTGATAAATTTTCTTTGAAGCAATCAATTGCTTTGGATCCATTTATATTTTTGATGACGACTTCCAGTGCTGAAGGTACATATCATGTACTTTGTTTCTTTTACAACCATTCCCTGAGAGTTTCATCTCAAATCCCTGAACTCCTTTTCCTTCCAAAAACTGAGCAATTATTAATTCTTTTTTCTAATGCCACGTTGCTCAAATCCACTTTCTCTTCCTCACTTTCCTAACCTGAAAAGTCTGCTCTGTTCAGCCTCTTCCTACATAAAGGGCCATCCCAGTCTTCTGGTTTTCTTTTCTTGTTCTGTACTTTTTCTAGTTCTGCTATATTCTCTTAAACACTGTGCAACTGGAAGAGCACAGAACAGCAAGTTTGCATGCATCATACCATAAAGATGTTTTTGCTTTATTTTCCATTTCTTCACCAATAATTCTAATATTCCAGCTGCCTTTTGATTACCAGTAGGGACTGAACTGACATTTTCTAACAAATATTCTTTTCTGAGTGTTAGTAATCAATTCAGAACTCATTGTTGCATGAGTAGTTACAAGGACAGTGCAACCACACTGTAGGGTTTTTTCTCCCATGTGTAGGATTTGGCATTTATTGACTCTGACAGTGATTTTCACCTTCCATATTATTAGCACAGTTTCTCGGTACTCGAATGCACTTTGCAGCTTTTTGTAGCCATATTGGTCTTGACTTTCTCGTATCAGCAAATTTTCTTACTACTCACCTAGATAATTTATAAACAGCGTAGGCTTAAGCACAGATCCACATTGGTATTCTCCCTGCAAAATACTGACTACTTATTCCCTCTCTCACTGCTAACCAGTGGTTGATTTACAGGGTGGCTTTCCCTCCTGCTTCATGACAGCTTATTGTCTTTAAGAAAATTTGGTGAAGACCTCATAAAGCACTTTGTAAATCCAGATGCATTGAGGTAATTGTTATCCATGTGTTTATTTCCTTTCTTTTAAAAAAGTACTTTTTAAAGAGCTCACATTTATGAGTTGTAGCTTCCTTCTAAATAAGTTGTTTTGGGTTTTTTTTTCCTGTTTTGTAAAAATTTATATCCCCATATTGACTAATGCTACTTTTTAATCATACGAATTTGCTTGGTATGGAAGTAAAACAAGAACAATTAGTAATTTCCATATTTTCATTATAGGTGTTGACATCTTGGCATTGAAATTTCCACGTTTCATCCCTCTGTTATTCATGCAAAACGTAACTGAGAGGTTGGGCATGCTGTTCTATCCACTCATTATGCTGCACAGATGCCCCAAATTTAAGAGTTTAGCTCCCACTGAAGTTTCTTAGTCATCTCCAAAACAGACAATAACATCTACAGTAACACCTGCCACTTTTGCTACACTCTTCCATGTCCAACCTTTTCTTGATTTTTCATAGACTAGAAAAAAATATCTTAGCGTAAATGGAAGTTTAATCAATTAACTTTTCCAGTATTTTCTAATAAGTTACATGCTTTCTATTATTTTATTATACCACTAATTAACGACTTTGGCACGACAAAGGACTTCTCAGATGCAGTGTATATAGATATGCAGTATCTGGCAAGCCATTGAGAAGAATTTTTAAACTGCATTAAAACATTTTTACAGGCAATAAAATAAGCATGGATACACCAAGGAACAGCACGACTCAAGACGCAGCTAGCTTTATTGTAATGGATCTATTTGCACAAAGATGATTTCACAGCATTTATGAAAAATTCAAAGCCTCCAAAACTAAATTATATCCAGGACCACCACTGTGCTGGTTACGTCTTTAAAAAAAAGAGGGTCTTTCTAATTCTCTTTCAGCCACATGAATGTGAGGAAAACAATTGGACTGAATCTAGGGCCTACTTCATTGCACAGATCTACTACCTCTTCCTCATTTCATTAAATTACTCCTAGCTGTAAACCTGCATGCAATGTCTGAGAGCTGCTAGAGGATCTTTAAACCTCTACTTTTTCTTGCTATGGGAAAATGAGAATGTAGCAAATTGCTAGAGAAAAAAATAATTTAATAGGAATTTTTTATCTAAATAATTTTGGCTCTTCTAATTGTTTCCATTTATATTTTTTACTTCTCCCTTCTGATAAATTGGGCTGAAGAAATAACATAATACAAACTATATGGAAATGTGGAAATGTAAGAGGGAGTATGTTTTAACTATGTTTATATGCTTTCAGAAAACCTATAATGTTCATCATCAGCAAATGAGGGAACTATTATGTTGATCTTTCACATTAGCCTAATATGACTGAACTCTCAGTGAACATCTTAATCGGAGATCTTTATGAAGTAGAATCTTTCATGTGTTAGAATTAAGTGGGCCTTTGGTTCATAAGACAATTATGCTGAGCTTATTTTTGCCATGGCCCACAAAGAAAGTAATCCCTCTTATTAACGGTTCAAATATCAAATGCAGTAGACAGGTTTAATGGAATTATTTTTTAATCTTTTCACTGTCACCACAAGTGCCACCTGACATTAATCCCCTGGCACTAGTAATAAGATTAAATGAGAAATTTTACCTTTGGCATTGTACAATAGACTAAAGCACAGGAAGAAGCCTCATAAATGGTTTTAAAAAGATTTAGTGTCAGTTGTACAGCAACATAGCAGACGTTCTCTATGGCAAATAGCTATGAATAGCAAGTAAAACAATTATAAATTTTTATGTCTACTGATATATTACAGAAAAATATTTTATCAACCATGTAATTTAGGAATGGGTACTTTAAGAGCTGGAAACACCAAGAAAATAGGAAAGTAGGACGTAAGTGGATGAAAAATAAGCAGTATAAGTGAAAATTTAAAAAGCTTCAAAGAAATGCTGGAAAAGTACATATCAACAAGCAAACAAAACTGTTCTAAGGCCAGAAAACATAGGGATAAGGTGAGAACTACAAAAATCTAGAGGAGTCACTAAAACAAATTGAGAACACAGAAAGCAGCAGCTTGCTGCTAAGAAGAGAGGATAGATTGGAGATGAAAGATAATCTAGGTTTGACCTGAAACCAAATAACATGGGTCTCAGTTTCAAGAGAGTAGAAAGGTTAAGTGTAAGACCAAAAAAAATAAAATCAAAGGTTAACGAAGCACAGATAAAATGAAAGCTACAGTAAAATAATTTTGTATACTTAGTCACACACTGAATGAGAATGGTTACAAACTTTTTAACAAATCTGTAAAGTCAGCACTGATACCATATTGGTGAAAAACAACAAATGTAACATTTTAAGAATGGGTGAAGTAATTGATCTTGGGGTCCAATAGACCCTCAACAGTGAGTAAAAAGAAGAAAATTGAAATGTAATTAGTCATAGAGCTAAATGGATAATGAAATAACCTGAAAATCATTTACCAAAGATAGATAACACATTAATTTGACTGGATAGACTTACACCTCACCATCAAGACAAATGATATGTTATAGATCAACCCTACTTTGGCTTTGTAAACCAGCAGAAATCATATACTGGAGAAGGCCTCACTAACAAATTGCCTAAAGGGTAAACGGCAATGGGATTGACAGGAGCAACATTCACAATTTAATTATCCAATTAAAATTTATTAAATTTTTTTCAATGATTAAGGTAACAAAAAAATCCTTATAAGATTTGTTGACTCAAACTTGGGTGGGATTAATGAAGAGAAGACAATTATTGCCGACAATTCAGATGACTTCAAGGTAAGCAATGTTAAAAATTGAACTAAATCAAAGTGCAGGGTCATAGCCTTGGGGATTAATAACCAGACTGTCTGCAGTAAGTTAGCAACTTGAGTAAGAATTCTGAGGAGAGAAAGACAAAGACTTATTAGCCACAAGATGAGAGAGTCCCAAACAATGGGGCCATAAAAAAAAAAAAAAAATCATAGAATCTTTAAGTTTCAGTCTTTCAGGCAAAGAATACAGAGATGAATAAATAAAAATTCTTTTTTGAAAACACAAGTGAGACCTCATCTGAGCTATCACACATCTTTTTGATCACTGTACTCAAAGGTTATGAGTTCAGACTGGAACATGGAGCTGATCAGAAGAGTACATATCTCATAAGGAGAGACAGACAGCTTTGCTTATTTAGGCTAGCAAAATAAACACCGAGAAGGAAAAGCTGCTCATCAGGTAGGTAAATGTTAAGTGAAATAGCTATATAAACCAAAGGACAACTCTGGTTCACTAAAGATGAGATTTGGATCCTAAACACAGACTTAAAAGCAATTTCTGTCATTTCCAACAAAAATCAGAATACAGAAGGCATGCAGTATTTGTCCTTGACTGTCAAGCATTTTCAATTCAGCACCAAACAAAGTTTCCAGATTATTGAATGTGAACTAGATGATTTGAGAAAACTCGTTTCACATATAGGTGAAATTGTTTGAAGTCAGTCCTAAATTAGACTAGGAATATTACTTTGTTTCAACTAATCCCAAGTTATTTCCAAAATTTTACTCTAGCAGTACTTAAGATCCAACAGTCCACATTTTGAATGACGTATGAGAGGGAAAACTTCTCATTTTAAAAGTGACCTTTTACCTTTTCCAAGTCACTTGTGTTTTGCTCAGTTAACAGATTCTTTCAGAAACAGTGTTTTCTCTAATTTTGAAACAGGAGCAGGTGCTTCAGGCAATGCCATTTTTGTACAGCAGTCGGCAGGCAGCCCAGAGGCTATGGAGGCTCATTTTAATTACTTAGCACCTCAATCCAATTAAAACGTACCAGAAAGGTTAGCTGTCGGAATGAAAATTTGGTGCAGCTTACCTAAACCACTACCCATAGCTGATACACACCACAGAAACCTTTCCAAACTTTTAAGATGTTTGACTTGCTTTTGAGATTACATGAGAATATTATTAATGATTTTAATACTTCCCAAGTATTTCGTTTCAAGAAATTTAGGTCATCATTCACTATTAAGCTAAAAGCATCCTGTAATATTGTTACCTTTTCTATATTGTGGAAAGTTATGTGTCTAATAATTTTCCCTATGAGCTTGAGGACAGCAGCAATTTTCCTGAGACCATAGTAGCAGGGAAGCAAATGGGTCTCTCCTGGAAAGACTCAACTTTTGGCTTTCCATGTTATTTCTTGACTATTATTAAACTGAATGAAAATCTAGTTGGGGTGAAAAGTCTCTTCTTCCTGTGTTTGTGTGTAGGACACAATAGCTTCTTACCTACCACGGGCTGAGTGCAGTGATCTGCGTGTTCTCTCCATGCCTTAACATTATGAATGAAAGCAAGGAGTGATAGTTTTAACGTTGTTTTGGATCTTTTTAGTATCCCTAATCCTTCCAGGAAATGAAAAGTTCTTTTAAAGCTAGAAGTGAAATAGGGAAGGAAAATATCTCCAACTAATTTTTAAAGCTCTAAGTTCTTGTTTACATATGGATTCTGCTTATGCCTGCAACAACTTCGTAAACTGATTTAGATCTGAGCATTTATCCTTTCACTAAGTACAAAGTAGGCTGCCTCTATTTAGGCTCCACAGATAGTTTCACAGCTGCCCACTGATTTATGTATTATGTACTCTATGCAGTAAATTATAAGTTTACAAACATTTTCTAAAAATCTGACACAATGGAACATAAAGCACAAATGTTGCCTTTGGACATTGCTACTATATACAGACACAGAAATGCTAAATGATTAAAATATTTCTTTAATATGTTTTAAAATGTATTGTTTTATGATCATACTCTTCATAATAAGACCAAAACACACAAAACTAGACACAGCTGGTTGTATTCTCCCAAATGGTCAGAAGGCTACAACTTCAAAGTTCACCTTGAGGCTTGCAATTATTATTCATAAATAAATGGCAGTCACTGTACTAGAATATTAATTGCAAATTTGTTATTGGCATCCATGAGTATTTGTCCCACACACTTCAGAAAATACTTTCATTCAATCCCTATAATTTTCTTCTCTTTTTTCTTCAAAATTGCCTCAAAAATCTCTTTTAGAATGAAGTACTATCAGAATGGTTATTCTCCTGTTTTAAACAATCTCTAAACTACAATCACACAGCACATCCGTTACAGTGCAAGTCATGCTGATTTTTTTGTTGAATGCTGAATTCTAATGTATGGGAATACATAGTGAGTTATCAAATAAATAATTTCTAAAACTTTTAAGATATTCTCAGTCCCTCTATTATTACTATGAATAAACTGTCTATTAAAATATAGATGAATCTAATAGAAAAAACACAATTAAAATGAAATATACATAAGAATCCTCTAGAATTTTTCGAGTTGTATACCACGTTTGAAAGAAACTCAAGGATTACTGCAGGAAATGTACTATTACAGGTATTTGTAATAAATTGATACCCATATATCCAGTTAACATGTAAAATATTATCAACAGCTTGAGTTTTGTAGAGGTAACCAATTAAAGATTTGCAACACTCAAAGGCAGAAGTAACAGAAAAATGATGTGCCAAAAACTCACAAAAGAATTAAGACCAGAAACAGAAAGCTTGGCTTTACACAAAAAAGTCAGTGCTTTTTTAAGGCTGTAATCAGAAAAGCTGCGGTACACAATAAAAGAAAAGCATTTTGCCTGCAGCAGACTAAATCAGAATAATTACATAAGTTTCAGGTCTCTAAATGAAGCTACAAGCATACTTAAGTATGTTTCATTATCATCATCATAGGTTTTTCTCTAATATCTCCACAATTTTAAATCTTTTGGGTTGTCTCCAGGAAAGATACCACTCAACTCTGTTTCGAAGAAGGAGATCAGAAGGAAAATTCTTTCTGCCAGGAGTCAAACAAATACAAGGAAATCATCCAAGGAAGGGGGGAAAAAAGAAAATATATATATATATAATTCTATCGTATAACATTTTATCAAAATTATTTTCATTTAACATGACAGATGTCAGAAAATAATGAGTAAGGTATGTCGCTAAAGTTACTGATTACTCCCACCCAAGCAAAGTCGCTCTGTTGCTTTTGGAATTAAAAATTATCTGTCCATATATATATTAGTGCTGTCGTTACCTCGATGCTCTCAAGCGCTTGCTCACATTCTGTTACGTGCCAAAGAATTATTGAACACCTGCTACTGGGACCTGGCTCTCCCAAATTGATACCCTAAATCTTACCAGAGATCCTAATGGAAAAATACACCATTACTTACTCTGTTTGTTAGATCCCATATTGAGATACGGAATATTGTGAAAGTTGACTTCTACCCCATGCCACAGGTTACCATTCCCTTTGGAATGGAATAACAAGGTTTCAGAAGGCTGAAATCACTCAATAAAAAATAAACATTAAAGAAGCACTAAACTGACATGACTCTAAGTAAGAGCCACCAAACAGTTAATTAGTTTAGAGGCAGATGTAGATAAAATATGAAAAAAAGACTACATTTCGTAGGTACTTTTCCCGCAATTTCAAGAAAGCCTGTTTCATCCCACCGAAGAGGACTTAGGACACCTACATAGCCCTTTTATCTGACATCAAACCCTTTGTTAAGACCCTTACTCTGACTTTTGCTTTCCCAAACAAGGGACAAGCACATTATCATGTTCCACTTTTAGGAAGCACTCATTCACCTTTAAGCATCCCTGTAACAGTTTCTTATTTTTCATAAACACAAGTAGGACAACAGTTTCTTTAATTTTTCCTAAAAATACTGGCAGCTTGTAACTTATCTTAAAAAAACACAACTGAGAGTCAGACAGGCATGACTGGACAGAGTTATGTCCTAGCCAGGCAATGAACAAGTATCTTGTCTCTCATGAGACTCCACCTGGAGTACTGTATCCATGCTGGGGTCGGGTCCCCAGTACTAGAAAGACATAGACCTGTTAGAGCAGGTCCAGAGGAGGGCCACAAAATTGATCAGAGGGCTGGAACATCTGTCCTACCCAGAAAGGCTGAGAAAGTTGGGGTAGTTCAGACTGAAGACCTTATTGTGGCCTTTCAATATATAAAGGGTGCTTTTAAGACAGTGTTTTTTGGATTTTTTTTAAACCAAGACCTGTAGCAACAGGACACAGGGCAGCAGTTTTATACTGAAAGAGGGTAGATTAAGAATGGACATAAGGAAGAAATTTTTTTTTTTTTTTTTTTTTTTTTACAATTAGAGCAATGAGACAGCAGAACAGGTTACCCAGAGAAGTTCTGCATGCCCCGTCATTGGAGGGGTTTAAGGTCAGGCTGGACAAGGCTTAGAGCAACCTGATCTAGTGAAATATGTCCCTTGGCAGGGGGGCTGGACTAGATCTTTAAAGGTCCCTTCCAATCCAAACCATTCTATGATCTTTGATAGATGTCAATCCATAGTCTACCAGTTGGCCCAGCATTTAATTTGTTTATACACAAATTTCCATACCAATGTGGAGGAAGTGTTCTGTGCCAATCAGCAAGTTCAAACCCAGAGCATAATTCTTGATATTTTATTCTGTAATGATTTGAAGATATAATTTGTTTGCAGAACAATTACCAGTTTCTAAATGGGTGTTGTTGTTACTGGCTTTTGACAGAAGATAGCTAAATAATTTCAGGAAGACAGTGGCACTGCCAGTACGCTAACCTTGTTGGAATTGAAAAACACACTTTCTAAAACTAATTTTCACAAATCAGTTCCATTTTAAGAGAAGTATCCATTAGTGAGGATACTTTCCAGCAGCATGAATGTACTGACATAAATATAAAATTATTTGTAAGATAAATTATCATCAAGCAAGTATTCACATGCCATCTTCAGTTGCCTTTGTTTGTTTCCTGTGCCAGAACAATGTGGGTTCTTGGAAGCCGGAGAGGATTATTCATGGAGATTCTCAGCCAAACAGTAGAAAAGACCTGCTAGATAACGGTGCAGACAGGGTTCCTCTTTTCCTTGGTATAACAGCTATAGCAGTATAAAACGTGGGCTCTTTGGCATGCTTCTAGGTTTGGAAGTCAACAAGCCAAAAACAATGCAGTAGAAACAATAAAGGAAAATTACCCATATGAATTACATCATCAAAAGCTGGTACGGGGCAGTTTGTTGGTATAAGTGACAGATACATTCATTTTTGCCCACAGTTGACAGGCCAGGGAAAAAAATATTGGTTTTGCCATAGATTTATACATAAGTATCTTGAAGTGAATTCAGTAATGAAATTACTTATGCTGTCTGAAATGACCTATGAAATAGCTGCTACAATTTACAGAATCACAGAATCATTAAGGTTGGAAAAGACCTTTAAGATCATCAAGTACAACCACCAACACAACGCCACCATGCCCACTAAACCATGTCCTGAAGCGCCACATCCACACGTTTTTTGAACACTTCCAGTGATGGTGACTCCACCACCTCCCTGGGCAGCCTGTTCCAATGCCTGACCACTCTCTCAGTAAAGAAATTTTTCCTAATATCTAGTCTAAACCTCCCCTGGCGCAACTTGAGGCCATTTCTTCTCGTTCTATTGCTAGTTAGTTGGGAGAAGAGACCAACACCCACCTCACCACAACCTCCTTTCAGGTACCTGTATAGACTAATAAGGTCTCTCAATGACAAAAAAATATGTTTATTGGAAACTTAGGAACAGGGTTTACTGGATTTCTTCTGATCCAAAAAAGACATCAAATGCTGAGCCCAACAAAAACACTGCTGGGAAAAAGACTGGGTTTAATTTCAGTCCTGCATGAAGTTACAAAGAACTAAGGACACCAAGTATATAAAACTAGAGTTATGATTGTTATGTCGAAGAGAGTTAGCCCCAAAACTTAAGAGTAATACAAAAGCTATACCGAACACCCAAAGATATAGACCAAAATCTTAATTCCAGAAAGTGTACATTGTGGAGGGTAAGAACAGATTGGATACAAGTTTTCTTATATGCTCTGCTCATGGTATCACAAAATTAATGTGCAGGATGTGTTAAAAACATGCACTCTTTCAAAAAGGAGAATACAAAACAAAGTTTGTATAAAACTTTGTATAAAAGCCTTTGCTTTTAATCTGCATTTCGTAAGTAGTAGCAATTAATCACATATTTAGAACATCAGCTGATTGCATCTTTCTTGAGAAAAATTACAAGATTTCTGTTGATGGGCACTTACTGTGCTTATTTCCAGGCAAGAACATCATCATGTTACTGTGACTTAGGAAAATATACAAATTCCTTGTACTATTACACCCCTCAAAAATATCAAAACAGCTGATTTGCTTTGCAAAAGATTTAGCTCGGAAATTAAAACCATTTTGTTCCAACAGCATAAGCCTTTAAAAACCATAACTGATGCATAAATGAGCTGAGAAATATACAGACTGCCCAACTTGTATGAAGTCAAGTGTCCAGCAAACACGCACAAATATGCTTCTGAATTTCTGTTGAGAGGATTTTCTCAAGACAATATCCTCTAGCAAAAGGATTTAAACTGATGCCTGACTTCACATCAGCACCTTTGATTTAGAAGAGTCATTTCTGCAGTATGTTTTCAAGGTGATTTCATATTTCACCTGTTGGAAGCCCTCCCAAAGCCAGAATTTTGTCAGCATAGAAAATTAGTACGTAAATTCTCTACTAATAATCAAAAAGCTTCAAGACAAGGCTTTCAGATGTCATTTTGTGATAAGAGCCTAATTTGGGTGCATTTTTTATTAGGGAAGCAAATACTAACTTGATGTATGAGTACTATTTCACCGATCATAAACAGAACACATGAACTTTGGGGGTAACTCAGCGCAAGACTGCCTTCATGATGGATAAAACGTAAACATGTTTTCACTAAGGTCTGTGTTTAATTTTTTTCCCTCTAGCAGTTAGCTTTCTGTAGTTAGCAGATTTTAAGTGTTCTGAAATTCTCACTGCATCAACTACTTCAGCAGCATTTACTCCTTAAATCTAAGCAAACCTTCACTTCTTACCTCAAACCTTACCTAAGCTATATTCAGCGATATTTACTGCCTTCGTTTCACAACATTTCCCTACAAAACAACACAGCAGTTACATTTGTCCCACACCTATCTCTTGTCTGTTGATCAATTTAATCAATAGTGTTGGGAGGTGTGCAAAGTACTTGAGGAAACACTGAAACAAAAATACAAACATTTTTGTTCATCTCAGTAATCTATACTTTGTTGTTTATTGAAGATGTAAAACACAAACTAGCAGCATAAAGCTACTGCATGCTTAGCACTCTTTTCCTTCCTGACATCCTTTTACCCTTCTTGTAAAAGTCCCTAATTCAATACAAGTTATATTTCTTATTCTTGTCACCATTTCTATATGGCCGTTTGCCTCCAGTACTCTTTGCTTCATCTCAGTAACCAGCCAAACTCACTTAAAACAGCCACCAGCACTGAAACATTCCATTTTAAACAATCCCTTTGTTTTTGAAGTCCTTCATTCAACATTTCAGTCCCTATGGGAACTTACCGATTCATGCCATTTTGGATTAGTTTCTTCCAGTGATGACCAACATGACAGTTGATAGGTTGTAGCTGGATCCATCACAAAGCTTTCCTCATAAATGTATTTCCAGAAATCTCTGCTGTACTAGAGCAAGTAACAAATTCCCACAGTAATTGTGACTCAATCTTGCTTGAATTCTTGCAAATTGTACAAGGATTTGTTTTTCTATTTTTTAAATAAAAGCTATGTTTCTAGAAGTTTACTTTTTAATTATTGCATTCTAATTAACCATATAGGTCATTATTTTCCAACTGACAAATGTGACAACCATATTATTTTTCCTTCAGTAAACGCATATGTATGTACATGAAGCACACGTGACTGTCTTCCCAGTGACAGGTTCACCACGTACAACATTTCTGCATTTGCTTTTTCAGCAGTTCACCATGTTCTTAATTTTTAATAGAAAATATTTCTTGCAAAAATTATTTTAAAAGCCTTGCTCCAACTTTCCTATAATAACTTTTGATATTAATTATGATGTAGAGATCACCATATTAAGTTTGTGTGTGGTCTTCTTCATGCCCTCTCAGCTCACAGGGAATATTTTTGGAATATATGTACATATCTACGTTTTAAAGAATATCTACTTTTAAGCTTCCTGGGCATGTCTGAAACACGCAAGTCTGTCCCACATTGCTAAAAGCGATTTGCTTACCAATGGGCACAGCAACAAGTCGGGGCGCAGTGAGGGTGAGCCAACACAGCGGGCAGGGCATTGGCCTCACCAACCAGGTGAGCAGGGCAGCCCCACCACGCTGTCCGGATTAGCCCTCCCCACGGCCACCAGCTGCGGCGCCTTGGCCCTGGGCACCCGCAGCCAGAGCCCCCACACTGGGAAATGTGCTTGAGGCGGCTCTGACACAGGGAAAAATATGCCCTTTGGCAACATATATAACTCTTTCCTACTCTTGCTGATCCATTGCCAATATGTTGTTCTTGGGTTTGTTGACATATCACAGGGAACTAGGGCTTACGGTGTTCTTCCCTTTCCTTTGGCCCCAATGTCCTTGGGCTGGAGCTCAAACTATGTGCAATATTTGTAACTAATTTTTCTGCTTTTGCTGCGAGTTGACTTGAGAATAAAAGTAAAACTGATACTTCAACTCCATTGTACGTAATAATTGGTCTGCTATTCAAGGGTACAGTATCTCCTGCTTAATTTTTATTTGTTATCATCTTTTAAAAAGGCATTGTGAAACAAAACACAATAGTAACATCACAGCTATTTATGGTCAATGTCCATGAAAAACCTTTCTACTTCCAGAAAGTAAAAGGTATAAAAGTACCCCTCTTCACAGCAGTTCGCAAGCATGAGCCTAAAACTCACTCACTCTAAAAAGCTAACTTCAGTAGGAGACAATTACTTCAGATTTCTAAATCTGAGTACGTTTTTATCTATTAACAATCATACATACACAAAACAAGATAGTTCTTGCTATTAACTAAAAGCAAAATAAAGACAGCTTATGATAATGCTGTAAGACCTCACAATTTCTCTTCAGTTTTCATCTGCTTGGATTTTGCCCTAGAAACAATAATTTCTTATGTTAGAAGTTGTGTAAGTTTTTCAAAAATTAGAAATAATGCAACTTTTATACTAGCCTTCATTTTTTTTTTAAACCATCTCAGTTTGCTGTCCAAATTAAATGCTGCTGTTGGTCCTCATATCTGAAAATATTCAGCATTATTGCTAGTGACATGTTTATGCTTGACGCTTGGGACTCTAAAGTTATGTGGGCTAGTTGGAATATGACACCAACATGCTGTTGGTTATGGTTATACCCATAACTGGTTATGCAGTTAGCATAGTAAATGTCTATTCGTCCAACATGAAATATCAGAAGATAATATGAATCCTGCCACTGGTCTCCCGTGTGTCCTTGTAACAATTTCTTGTGGGAAAGGTATAGAATGTCCTTAATTTAGAAGTGACATTCTTGAATGTATCATTAATTCAAGCACATCATTACTACAGGTTTAACCTTTAGCTCTACAATCAATAACCTCACGCTTCAATATAAACTGATATTTTTATACTGAGTGCAGTTACAAATCTCCACTCTGTTTTCACTCTTTTTTGCACAAAAATGAAAAATAAAATCTGTAAAAGCATATTACAGCTATAGTTGTTACATTTTCAGTTTGGATGTTATGAACCTGCAGCAGCCGCTATGTAGATACCGTGCTAGGAGAGTACATACTGGGAGTCAGAGTCTAGGACCTGCTGTTGCGCGACTGCGGGCCTCTCATAGCTGATATATTCCTACATCTATCACTATCTCATTCACCAAAGTCAAATTTATGAAGTGCTCTCCAATTTTGCAAAGTCTTAGTATTTGAATGTTAGAGAAACATATTGCAATTGCTACAACTTTGGGGTTTTTAAGAGATAAGCATAACAGTAATTGTGCTTTTGCCAAAGTGTCTGAAATTGAGGCAGTGATAACATGGTCCTGAATATGTCTGCATATCAGTCTCATGTAAAACAATTACTCTGCTTTTTGTAGACAGGTATAGATGAAAAGATTTACATTGCTATTACATCAGCTTTTATGCATTGTTTACAACTACTGTTCAGTATTGCAACGTACCCAATATTTACATGAGCTCAGTACTTTAAAAAAAATTTTCCTCCAGGGGTGAGTATTTCCATGCCTGCTCTCAACCCAAAGGTTAATTTGTTTGGAAAGCTGCTGTGAAATACTGTTTAGTTATTTCTCAGAAGCAAGACTTTTGATGAGCTTCAGGAAAGAATAAAAATAAAAGTTTACAAGCAATTTGAACATCATCTCTGCATGCTCAGAAGTATCTGCTAAGATTTTAGCAGTTTTTAATGAATCCCCCACTGCTTAGGGCATTGCAATGATGTGTTCCCACCTGTCTTGGCAAACCCATGGGACAAAATGCAGGTGCAAAAGAAAAAAGATAGATATGCCTTACCAAAATAAATTAAAAAATAAAATCAGTCTTCAAAAACGTAATTTAAAGACCAAACAGTGCAAACTAACACTCATTACTGAAGCTTGGCTAAAATTCCCAGCTGGTGGCTTCAGTTTTGCGTAGCTGAGAATCTGGCCTGTAGTGCTTACTGCTGGGAGTAGTCACATTGATTTCTATTATTTTACAGAAATCAATTGTACTACTCCCAGCAGTAAGTGCTGCTCTTAGCTGTAAGCATTTACAGGCTCAGTCCTTAAGAGTCTATGTTTCTATATTATTTTTGTGCCGTTGTTCTCAGCTATAATATCTTCAGCCTTGAAAAGTATGTCTCTAGGTAAACAACAAAAGCAGAAATGTATAAAACTCACACTCATGCTGTACCATCCACCTGAATGGATTGTCATTCCCCTGAAAAACTATTAATCTCAATGTGATGTTAACTGCAAACCCATACATAATCACAGAAATTATTTCAATTGAGCAGCCATGACCAGTGCTATCCCAGGGTACTAGACTACATTAGGAAAATGAATAGTGTTTTAAAACTCGTTTGTGTAAGATGATCATAGCCTGGAAGAAGTTACATCACATATATTTTCATACAAGTACTGCCAAGACATTAAGCCAGGTTTTCAGAACCTGAGAAGTGTCTACCTTATGGACGTGGAAATGTAACTGCAGCACACAGAAGGACTAAAGTTTTAGCCCTAACACAACACTCCAGCATAGTCAGATACTTTCAAGACTGCTTTGTTGCCTGGTACTATTAAAGCCCATCGCTGCTATTTGTACCTCCAATAAGTACCTTAAACTTGCCATGGGTATGCCAGCACTCACATATTCATTGGGAATGTATGCACATCCGGTGATCATAAGGTCATAGGATACCACAGGTTGGAAGGAACCTCAGAAGGTTGCCAGTCCATACGCTTGTACAGAGTGGGTCAGACCATGTTGCTTTGGGCGTTATCCAGTTGGGTTTGGAAAACCTGCAAGGATGGAGACTGCACAACCTCTCTTGGGAACTTCTTCAAAAGTTTGACTTTCCTTATGGAGAAGGTTTTTCCTTACATCCAGCCTGAACATTGCCTTTTTCAAATTATGCCCATTGTGTTTGAACCTCCTACCATAGTCCACTGTAGAGTGCCAGACCCCATTTTTTTCTAACTTCCTGATAGGTATTGCAGGGCTGTTATGTGTCCCATACACCAAAGACACAGCAAGCAGGAGGTTTTAATGTTAAAGACTTGTCTGAAAGTTTCTCCCCTTTCATGTCCATCCTCTTGATTAAGGGGATCAGGACTTGTAGCATTGAAGGCCTAATTTTGGGATCCACAAAGCAATCCAACATAGCATGCTGCATAACAAATTTCTGCAACAACATAATTCAGACTATCTTCATAAGTATAAGCCATATACACAGAAAAAGTGGACCAAGAAAGCTTCCTGTATAAAGAGGCATTTGTGTAAAACACACATTCTGTTAAGCGCGTTGTCATGTGGACTCAAGCTGTTTCCCAATCTATAAATCCTGAAGGTAAAAATTCTTAATTGAGCTTTTCATTGCTCTTGGTGAAATCCACCACTGTCCAGGAGTGGCATTAATAAATGCCTTAGAATAGGAGCATACCCACATGGCTTAATTTGATGCTATATTTAAGATACTTGACATAGCTTCATGTTATCTGGTACATTAGTGTGGCACAGTGTAGTGTTATGTATGCTATAGTATATAACATATATGGTACAGTTACTAGATCAGGTCTCAAGCAGCTACAGTTCAGGCTAGTTTGGAAATTTCTGCACCATGTGTTATGGAGACATATTTTGTACTCTGAAACTCTTATATTAGCTGTGTACATCTGAATAAAACAGAAAACTGAATCCTTAATGGATGCTTTATATAAAAGGGAGATGCAACCAGCATGTGTTTCTAAGAACATTGTGTCTAGAGAAGCTGAAACATCCAGCTTCAAAATATTTTAGCTAAACTGTACAAGCCAGAACTGTTTAGCTAATTTAGTTAACACCACAGCAAGCTATAACGAACAAATGACTGACTAGTGGCTATAGCAAACAAGACAGACTTTAGGTCAATGACTATTTCATTGATGTCTTTGCCAATGTATCCACAATTACTCTGTTGTTATTACAATAAAAGGAGAGAGGAGGGATTGCTCTGTGACCAGCTAACCTGACCACATTTTAGGAAGCGTGGATTAATCTCCCATCGTTTGTCACTAGCTAAGCACAATTGCAAGCAGGTCATGTAATCTCTTATCCCAACCTTTAACTGCTTTGTTTAACTGTACAGTTTTGAGATCTTCGCGCCACTTTGGAACTTAGAAGTTGTTTTACATAATGAAATTGCTCAAGTTCTGCTAAAGCATGAAATTGTAATAAGCATTGGAGAGCTCTTATACCAACTGGTAGCTCAAGAATGGGAAAATGCATTCCTCCTTTCCCTTACTTAAATCTAAGGATCAGATACTTCGTTTTGGATAACTCCACTTTCCCTGCTACAAATAAATCAATGCACAGACAGAAGGTCTAGCAGGTGAATCAAAATAAAAACCTTCCTCATGACTCAGTCAGAAAGAGCCGAGATAAACTTGTGTAGTGTGGGTCATTTCTTGTAATTCTTACATCCACGATCTGTCAGGGTAGATTGAAAGCTCTGGTTTAGGAAAGGGGACAAGAAAAAGATAAATGAGAACTGTGCAGGTGAAATATAGTGGCACAGAACACAGGCAGAGATGGCATACACATGGAAAGATATATTCAAAGAAACTGCCAGAGTTACGCAGCTAAACAAGTTACAGTGGATACATGCAAAATGTTTTACTGTGTGACTTCTGTCATACTTTTTCCATTTTAGTCAAAATAAGCTCACTGCTATCCCTAGCCCACAGGCAAGAGTAAATCAAGCTGTCTTCCAGCTTTCAATCAGCAGTCTGCACACTACAGTAGGATTTGCAACTTTTCCATCGTTCCAAGTTAATCAGCCATTCCATGCCTTTTTATGATTTCTAACACAACCATAGCTCTTGGTTAATCAAGAGCTATTTATGGATTACATTTTTCCTATAAGTAGTATTTTTCAACAGCAAAAAAAACTTATTCCATGGAATATCCTTGAATTTAGATTAGCCCGAAGACCCATCAGACATCCATCTAATCCAGGGGTTTAAAAGGAAAATGATAACTTCTTCATTATCAAAGGTGAAAGAAAAACAGTAACAGTTGACAGTATATGTATATACATGGAATAAGATATTTGCACTATATATGCATACATGTGTAGGTACATATATTATTTAGGTATGTTTATGCAAAAGACCAGAAAATGGTGACACAGTAATAAATATGTATTATCTTCTAACATGGTATATTACAAAAGTATCTTCTAGCTCAAATACCATCTCATAATATGGAATACTCGTTGTGGAAGAAAGCAGTTTCTCTCCGTTCTTGCCATATAGAAAGTTGCAAACCCAGTTTTTCTCTAGTTAGCAGCTATGACGGATAGAAGACCGTTGGCTAGTTAATTAGCTACAATAGACATATTAGGGGCTGTGAAAACATCTAAATATGACTGTCTTAAAATTGGCAGGGAAAAAGCAGAAGCTAACAGCTAACAGACCTTTATGTAAAAGACTATGTGCCCAAGCAGCAAATTTTCTGCATCTATTTTCATGGTTATGATTGACAGACAGTACACTCCACCTCTTTTCTATCTCTATATTACAAATATTTTCACATTTATTAGAATTACCATAATAACGGGTATTATGCAAGTACCCAGGGTCACTTGCATTAATTCTCTTTCAATGCCATTTGTTCCATTCCGATTAACAAATAATTTCTGATCATGTCCAGAACTGATAACATTTAGCAGTCCAGATGTCCATAATTTTAAAGATTGTAATTATATTCTCATGGTATACCACTATAAGCCTCCTATATGATAAACATTTTCTTATTCTGATGAAGTTTCACTGTTTTCTTACTGTGGTTTTCAGTGCAATTAACATACACAAAGTAATCATAAAAGGAAAACCAAATGGGATCACCAAAGGAAAGTTGGACAAAATGAAATAAAAGTGTTACCACTTGCTTTATAGTGATTAAGCTTTTGCATTGTTTCTAGTGAAATCTAAAGTCTTCAGAGATCACGTAAAAACTGATTATCAGGAAAATTAGAATGAAATTACTTTGAATGGAGATCAAACAGCCATAAGTCTAAGTTGCTCTATAGATCAAAGTTTTAAAGAAATTTTAGTTAGTTCCAACATGTGGCTTATTTTTAAAAATGAAAAGAAATATTGTTGTATGTTAAGCTAACATACAGGTGGCCACTTGATAAATGTCTCTGTTAGAGGAACCACACTGCACCCTTGCATATGACAAAAACGGAATGCAGGTTTCATTTGGATTCCAATCAATTTTAATTCATTTTTACCAGACAATACAGGCAACTAATGATTAGTCAATTAACCTCAGAGCACCATAGTAACTAGTGAATCTCCAAGAAACGTAATGACATAAATGCATTCTGAACCAAATAACATGGATCAAACAAACTGCATTAAAATAAAATTAAAGCAAGAATAGCAAATTGCCAAAGCATTGTACCTTCCCAGCTTCTTTTAGCAATAATTAGCAAAGTTGGAAGCATAAGTGCAATTTTGTGCTAGCACCTACCTAGTAACAAAGAATGAAATGTTTTAAAAAGCCTTAACTTTTTCCACTGTATAAAATATATGTAATGACAATTTAAGATGTATCTACATACATGTAATCTAGAAACTAAAAGAGCCAATTACATTAGCAAAATGTCTGATGAAGACATTGACAGTAGGTGTCAGACCGCAAAAGCAGCTAACATCAGAAAAAGACTGGTGTGACTAATATTCAGTGTCAATTAAAAAATTAGACAAAAAGTAGAGATAAGCTAAGAGAACGGAACACTCGCCACTAAGGGCATAAGGTTTTGAGCTGGTTGTTTACACGGAAAGCAGTAACAACGGAAGCTTTAATTTTTTTTCCCCATCACTCAGCAAAACGTGCCAAGCAAGAGTGGAAAAAAAATTATCATCTGGTGTCACTGAACACATCATAAAGAAAATATTTTAAAGCCAATATTCTGAGAATGTTCCTTCCACTAACATGTAGTAACAGTGTTATGAAACACTAGAACTAAGGATGTACAATAACAGCATATCACTGAGTGGTTCATAATGTAAACAGTTTTAAGCTACTTGAAAATTTCCATCCTTTATTGTTTCTTGTCTACTATAATCACAGAATAAGCTTTGAAAAAAATCACTGGGTAGTGTATCATATGGTGTGTTTCACAACAGGAATACATTATATTTCTGCTTGCCATCCTGTATTATTTAGCATTATTTTAAATATTCTACCAGAAAGCATGAAATAACTGGGAATATTTTTTAATGAAATCATTAACTGCTTCTGAATAGCTTACAACCAGGCTTTCATGCACTATTCCATTTCTATGATGAACCTTTTAAGCAAAGTTTCTCAGTATAATAATAAATTAATCAGGTTTACTTTTGCTAGTGCTTCCCCCATCCTTACTCCTCAAAATTTCCTCTAATGGCAAGACAGACACATGGCAAAGGGATGCTAAATTTCAAAGGATTTGCAGAGAATTTCACACTAGAACATTGAATGTAAAGCAGCCAAAGGCATGGCCAACACATTTACCAACTGGAATACAAGATGTGTTCTATTTTGTAATTCCTGGATTATATGAGGCAGTACAAAATTCATACATGTCTATCTTAATGGTACAATTAAAAAAAATCAGTATAGCTAGAAAAATATAAATCAGCCATGAAAAATCCTTTTTGAGTGTTTTAAATTAATTTTCTGGGGATGATATAAAGTGTTTATTTCCATGTAGAATGCAGCTGGGACAGTTTGGAAACAAGTGAGAACAGACAGAGTTATTGCAGGGGAAAAACACAATCCAGGAAAATCAATTCAAGTGAGAGGACTGAGGAAGCAAACAAATTTGCTTTGTGGTATTAAGGACTTGCAAAAAAGCTCTATGGACTTGAATGTTGTGATTTTTTTTTTTTTTCATTATATGGAGAAAGGCCTGAAGATTCATCTGGAGTTAGACCACTTAGATACACAAATTCCCATTCAAACGGGCTAAAAATCAGAGGGGGGAACATCTCAAAAGATGGCAGTATTTGTGGGCCTGAACATCTTCAAATACAGTGATTATGAGACCATAAAAAGTAAAAAACATACAAGTATATTATAAGGTTTTTCCTGTACTCATTCCTGTCACCATGTCGTGGTTTAGCCCCAGCTGGCAACTAAGCACCACGCAGCCGCTCGCTCACTCCCCCTCCCGCAGTGGGATGGGGAAGAGAATTGGGAACAAAACTCGTGGGTTGAGATAAACACGGTTTAATAGGACAGAAAGAAAGAAGGGAACAACAATGATAATACCAACGAAGGAATGTACAAGAACGAGTGATGCCCAATACAGCAATTGCTCACCACCCCGTGATCGACAGCCCGTCCCCGAGCAGCGATTCCCGCCCCCCGGCCAACTCCAGTTTATGTACTGGGCATGACGTCGTATGGTAGGGAATATCTCTTTGGCCAGCCTGGGTCAGCTGTCCCGGCTGTGTCCCCTCCCAGCTCCCCGGGCACCCTCAGCCTGCTCGCTGGCAGCCCAGCACGAGAAGCTGGACTGTCCTTGACTGCTCAGCAACAACCCAAAACATCAGCACATTATCAACATTTGCTCATCCCCAATCCAAAACACAGCCTCACACTGGCTTCTGTGAAGAAAACCAGCTCTATCCTGGATGAAACCAGGACACACCACTAGGATTTTGAAACTTTAACAACCAAATTTAAGATAACAACTTATTTACTACTTTTTCCTGATAGTAGAAGCTTAAATTTCATCCTTCATCCTTGTTTGTCGATTCAAATATGAATTGCAACCACCACTCCTTGGAGTGCATGCTCTTCATCCTCATCATCTTCCAAAACTTAGGTAACATTACAGCTTTCCAGCATGTACCTCTCATCAGCTACATAGCACTATTTCACTAACTGCGTTCTCCAAATATATTTCATAGAAAGACAACACACATTAAAATGTTCTTACCTCAGAGATTTAGCACTGACATTCTTCAGAGCAATATTGTCTAGTGGGTCAGGAAAATTAAAAAGTTTACACAAAGTTACATACCTTTTGAAGCCTTCCAAACAGAGCAGACAACTGTGTATTTTGTACCTTCTGTTCTGGCAGTTATCAGATATCCATCCAACCCCCTTGGAAAAAAAATATAAAAATTATTCTTTTAAAAACCTAAATATTTAATAACAAACTTAAAAACCTTTTCATGTCAGGCTTCAAAAGAAGATTCTGTCTGAATTACAGAGCAGCATCCAATAATGACAAGTATCACTTCTAGTATTTGCAAACATTGGTCACAGGGATAAAATTCTCTGTTTCGGCTCCTCCACTACCACTGCAGGATTTCTGTCTAGAACTCAAAAAGTTATTAAATATTAATATTTTCTTCAGTACTGCCAATCAGTCCGCCATCATCCATTGACTGTACCATACAAAATGGGAAAGAATTGTAAAACTGCAGTCACGCTCAGAAAGGCTGACTATAGTACTCTCATCTCTAGTTCTAGGAGAGGTCCAGCTAGTCCTTCCTACTCTGCTGTCTCAACTCAATACTGTCCCATTAGAAGACTGTAGCAGTGACGTAGGAGATTCAACATACTTAACCTACAGTCAAACTGTTGTTTCCTGCATAGACAACTGGGAACTCATGAGCAAAGATCCAAAAAAGCCCAAGAAGTTCATATTCGAATGTGTGTGGACCCACAAAGGAATAGTGAGATGTATTGGAACAGGCAGGATGTCTCCCAGCAAGCTATGTATAGTCTTTCCCTCAATATACCTCTCTAAGCAGCTTTTAAACATTCCAGACTGGCACAATTTCACTGGGACATGGAGCTGCTGATCCAGGACTCAGAAAATATTAGGGAAATTTGGAATACCACTTTTTTCTGCAGTACTTCATGAATTTTGTAATTTGTTAGAAATCATGAAGACAGAGAATGTTTTTTAAATGTCACTTGACTATAGGAAATTATAGCAACAGCTGTGAGCAGTGATAAGTGGATGGAATTCAAGAGGACTTTTTTCCTTACTTATTTGCCATATACTCCTGCCCACAACGCCATACTGCTTTTATTTGAAGACAGCTTGTTTGGGAAGTTGAAGCTTTTTAAGCTGTAGTTTCACCTTTTTAAAGTAGATCAACTTACAGGTTTTCTGCTACCACGTTTAAATTATTATCTGTGCATCTTTAAAATCTTTTGTAAAAAGTGATAAAAACTTTTCTTGTCCATACCATATGCAAAACCATGAGACTGATTTAGCATATCTCCCATTCTAACTATTTCAGATACTATATTCTATAAGTCATGATGCAAAATTATCACTCTATTCCCTAACCTTATGCCCTATAAATACACATTTGAGACTGGCTTTGAATTTCACACTAACTTGATAAAAAAATTTCAGGATCAGAATCTCAACCACGACGAGGCTGTATCCATACTACACCTGTTGAGCAAGTAGGAAAACTATGCCCTCTAGCTTAAACAGCTAAACACCATAAAGACACTTTACATAATTAAAAAAGTTCCCTGAAGCATGCTCTAAATTACAGTAGGAAAGCAAAGAAACTGCTGTATCAGGCAAAGCTTGCCACTGGCTCAACTCCAGTTTGCTTTATCCAACTCTACAGCGTTACACAAATAGACAAAGGTGTTAAACTGGATACACAGCATCTGGCCACTCACGCCAGTCTATAGTCCAGCTTATGCTTTCGGGACAGTGAGCACCACACTAAACCGCCAGCCTTGCGCTCCATCTAGGAGGTGTTTGAATACTGAAAACTGTATGCTGCAAAGCACACCTGATGCAGTCCTTTTGCATCATTTATGTCAGGTAGACGTCAGCTGGGGAAACCCCTCCCACCGAAGTCCATAAGCTGAGCACCAGCTCCACTGGCACAAGACTGAGCTGCTGAGGTGAAACTCTACTGTTTGCAGCCCCTTGGAGTCTGGCTCATCAAAACAGAAGAGCTGCCTCTTCCTAGGGCACAAATTAAACAAAGCAGCCTGCCCAAGTCTAATTTAATCCATGCACCTTATTTTACAGTACCAAATGAGAACACAGAGGATTAATTTACTTTATTCAGTGTTGAAAGCAGTTATTGAAAACTATAATTTTTACTTGGCTCATCCTACTGAATTAATTTCCACGGTGTTCTCTTAAAATATTTGACACAGCAGTTCCTTGCATGACCCAAAGGAACATGATAAAACTTGACTTCACTGCAAATAAAAGGCGGCAAAAGTCCTTATCCTTCTATGAGATTCCCTAAAGAGAAAGATGAAATAACCTTCTTTGTACATTAGATATTTGTTAACCAAGAGGAGATCACAACTCAAAATTGATGCTTGCTGATAAGCTATCAGTTTTCAGTTCAGCAAAGTGATTGAAAATGCTACACTTCTGGGTGGTATCATCATAAATTTACCAAGGCAACAACTTCTTGAAGAATATTACTTTTCCAAAACTTGGAGGGTGTGGGAATGGGAGTAAAAATTCATTTTTAGTAGGAGCCACTGCTGACATTGGAATACCATCAATGGCAATGGGCACTTGAATCTGTGCAGGTATATTCACAGTTTCAGTGCAAGCAAGCTTAAACACGTCTTGAAGACAAAAGAAACAATAGTATCTTCGGAATTTTAGTATGACCCACTGGACAGCATTCCTTATCACCAGCTGATGCACACAGGTGGAAGTGATTCCCTTAAAACACTGTCACTGATTTATGGGAGGCAGTGAAGAGTTCAGATAAGTGGCCAACAAGTGTAGCAAGCCAACCGCAAGAACAATAGTATATTCTTGAATAGACTTGAATGAACGTTTTGAGTCAGAAAATCCTGATGGGCTGAGACAATCTGGAATTAAATACTCCTTTTTCAGTTTGACAACAAATGAAATTAAATTTAAAAAAAAAAAAACAAAACAAAAACAACAAAAACAGAAAATCTTTAGAATTTTTACTTAAGCTGGTGTTTTGGGGTTTTTTAATTCAATCTGCCACTCTATGCATGTATTTTGTCTCTAGGTCTCCAGCACCATTAAGCTGAGGGTCCCAAATTTTTCTTGGCTGCCAACATAAAAGAAGCCTTTCTTGTGGATCTTCACAGCCCTTGCTAGTTTCAGGTCAAGGTGAGCTTTGACTTTTGCAATTCTATCTCTATATACTCAGACAGTGTCTCCATATTCCTTCTGAGTAGCCTGTCATGCCTCTTCCTGTGCCCTTCCTTTTCACATTTGAGCTGAGTCAGGAATGCCCTGTTCATCCATGCTTCCTTTCTGCCACACTTAATCGACCTTCTGCACACAGTAATGGACCATTTTTGTGCTCCAAGGAGGCTGTCCTTGAAGATTACCTGGCTCTCCTGGACTCCCTTAAGCCCTCCAAGTACTGTTCACCATGAGATCCTGCTGAAAAGATCCCCAAATAAGACACAAATGTTGCTCTTCTGAAGTCCAGCATTATAATGCAGCTATTTGTCTTGCACTCCCATTGCCTGACTAGCATCCTGTCCCAGATAGGTTTCTTAAATGTGCATTTGTACTAAAGAGACCTGGCTAATGCAAGCTGTTAGATTACAGAAAGAAAGAAATACGGAAAAAAAAATATTCCTTTTTCATTTGCTTTTTCCACTCCAAGAATATCAGACATAATTCAATTTGAAAGTATGATTTATGGGGTTTACATCTCTCATATTTCTTCCCAGCACTACAAAACCTTACGAAGCAATAGAAAATGCTTAGAAAAAAGTAGACTTCAAAATCAATTCAAGTCCTGGATGCTACAGGAGAGTTAAATTTTCCAGTAGGTGTGTTAAAGAGATGTGACTATCCGTGAGTAAACAGTAGTTCTGCTTTGTACTATTAATGAGATTCCTGATTGAAGATCAAGTTTCTTATGGAAGTTGCTACTCTTTGTTTAACATCTTAGCTTGTAGATTTAATAATATCAGGTCTTTATATTACAACTATCATGTGAATAATTTAAAAACTTCAATTACTAGTGTAGAAAAAATGAGTTTTTTGAATATATTTAATTATTCGTAGCTAAAAAGTGTGTAATCCACTTCACAGTAGCAGTGGCTCTAGTTTTAAGACAAGACTCCACAAAATATGCATTGACATGCACATAGAAGGATAGAAGGGAGATCAGACTGCATTACAAATGCCACCCAAGAGGAACTCTATCTTAAAATTTGATTTCTATCTAAGCTAAAAAAAACCCATCATCCTGGGATTAGGGAAGGCTACAAGGCAAACAAAAGCTTTTTATACAGTTACTCAGAAATAAGATGGTAGTTGCAATTAAACCATCAAATGCCTCAGTAATTGATAACAAAAACATAAGGTAGGTTATATATTAATCCTATTTTCTACATACAGAAGCATGACATTTGTCCACTTTGTATGCCACTACAAAAACTTTAAACACAGGAAAACTTACTATTTATGTGTCTTAATCCTTTCAAAGAAGCATGAAGATTAGCCGTCATTGTGCTTTACCGGTTTGTGAATAAAACTAAAACCAAATCATTCAAAACCAAAGTTGTTTAATTAATCTAGAAATAAAAGCCTGAACTGAAGAAGGTAGAAAGATTTGCAAGACAAACGGGGGAACCTGCAGGGCTCAGATCGACCAACACTCTTGCTTCACAGCTGGTTTGTTTTCTTTTAACGAAAGACAAACTTCACTGCTGTTTCTCTCTCCTCAGAGCTGTGCTGCCTATGCTTGACTCATCAAGTTGAAGAACCATTTTGCCTCTTTCCCCTTGCTATCTCAGATGTGAACCTTGGTGGCTGTCCTCCATATGTTTTGAATAGAGGCGGTGGAGGCTGTTACACCTGCGTTGCTTCTGGGACCCCAAGTGATCTAACCAGAGATCCAGATTTTGAATTTATGAAAAGCCAAACGGCACAAACATTCACAACAGATACTATATCTTTAAGTATAAAAGTATATATGCACATACGAAGAAAATTAAGTGGGATAATCTGGGGGCAAGAGGTGGGGGGGAAGATCAGTCCCATTTTTAAACACTACAGGGTTTCAGATTTTGTGATAAAACACAAGTCACGAATAAATTGCTTACATGATTTCCTGAATAGGATTCAGCAAAGCACTCTTGGAAATATTTTCCCGAAACAATACCTAAACTGATGGTTACCACATCGTGGTCCACAGAATGCTGGTGATTTCCGAGGCTGTGGTAAGTGACAGACACTAACTTATCATCGCAATAGATTTGTTGTTGCTTAAGTGTGATTCATTCTGACACGGTAGCAATGCCAACTTAAACTTCGCTGTTATGAAAATGCAACTCTTCAGTATTAAAATAAATAGTTCATTTTTTGTGTCCTTGAAGGGCATTTAACATATTCAGCGTTAAAAAGACAAAGCAAGGAAAAGAGGATCTTCCTCCTTTTGCAGCCGGGGAGACAAACCTTTTTGAGTATTATTACAGGAACAAGTTAAGAGAAAGTCATCTAGATTGTGGATTCACTGCCTTTAAGCTATTCTACAGTATGTACCCCTAGGGATGCTTTTATGCTGTGGCAAAGATGCAATAGCTTACACTTTTCTGAAAGTATGAGGATTTGCATTTAACAAAATCAAGTTAACAGTAAAAAAGCTAATTCAAAATTACCATACTTCAACAAAGAAATAACTTCCCCCCCCAAGCTATTAAACTTCATTAATGGCTGTTTTCAGTTAAGCTTATCAACCACATGTTTATCAAGTATTTCAAATATTTTTTAGCATACACACAACCCTAAGAGGTAGATACTGAAAATTAATCTTTGTAGGAGCAACCTTTTCTCCATAAAATAAGAAGTCCTACTATCCTTTTCGTTGAAAGCATCACAACACTGAATTCTTTTGCTTGAAAAGTTGAGAAAATGCCACAGGATTCACTGGGAGTCCATCACTTCGAAAGAAGCTCTCCTTCAAATGAGTGGAATTGTAAGAATCAGTAAGTGTTTTCATTGACCTTAGAGGAAAATGAAGGCTATATTACGAATATTGGCCTTAGGATGCCAACACAGCAGAAGAGAGATTTTATGCTTACTGACACCATGTTTAGATGATGGTGAGAAACCTAGAAATGTCAAAGAATCATAAAAGCTAATTAAAACATGAGCTATTGAGTTCTGAATTTTTCTGTTTTCAGTAGCACATGCTTGTGAAAAAATACTTTGGAAAGTCCTGGGATATTTTTCTTCTCACATCGATGGTTGCACAGTAATTTTTCCCATAGTTTTCCTTGAGAAGAATCTTTTAAAAGTCATCCAAAATCAGCACATGAAACAATTAGCTTTTTGCAGAGCTAGGCAGCTATCGGACCTTCTACATTTAAGACTTAAGAATATAAAGCATTTTACAGACTGTTTTCTCATCTTCTGAAGACCAGAAATTTCTTTTCCTCATCCACTAAGAGACATCTGTGGCAGCAACTAAAAATAAGATACCTTAGATAAGGCTACTTAGGGAATAAAATAACAGCAACCTTATTTTCATCATGTTAACTTACTTCATATTATCACAGTGGAAAGACTTATTTTAGCCTAACTAATCTAGTTGGCTATCTAAATTTTCTAATACAAAATGGTTTCTTTAATGGTCTGAAACCTAGGCCAGCTCGGCACAGATCAAGAACTAGTTTTCCTTCTAAACATTAGCAAGTCACATTTTTTTCTGCTTAGGACCTACTGCTACTAGGAACGATGCATGGAGAATAATCTTTTATTTCTAGCAAACATGTGATTTTGTATTCCTCACAAAAAATATACTTAAATGTCTATTCCTAGTCACTCTTTTAGGCTCTGCATGGACCATCAGCCACCTTGTTGGTGGCTGAGTGAGAAAGAAACATTTATGCCTCCCTGCTGCAATTAATTAATAGTACAAATGTTTAAGAAGAGAATTTCCCATTTCATAACAATCAGTAATTGAATACTGAACAGCCGAACAAGTACTGCCACAGATCTTCTGAGCCTGATGGATGAGCAGAGCCTGACTTCATGAACTACACATTGCAGCTGAAGGTTGAGGTTAGCCTCATGGCGCCTAAGGACATACTTCCATTGCCGTTCAGCTGGCTCATCCCTAGCCCTCTCACTTCAACACCTCCTTGTCCCATTCTTAACAAAACAATCTATTCTTAAAAAATAACAACCCTATGTGGGCTCCAGCCATCAACTAGAAATATGTTTCATATTGTCACCTGGTCAACAAATCATGCAAGAGTCTCCCTTCCCTCCCATACAGACACTTTAGAAATATACAGCCCTGAAGCTTTTCATTTCTATTTTATCTGAAGCAAAGGAGGTAGGTTTTCTCCAAAGATAAATAAAAGTTCTGTATTACTCAGCGAAACCCCAGAGTCCACAGGGCCATGTCCACCGGGACCTGAGGCTGCCCCAGGGCAGGAGGGAACTCGCCGGTGGGTGCAGCCCACGGAGCCCCGGCCGGGCCAGTGCAGCAGGTCCCCAGCGGCAGCAGGCTGCGGCCACGGCTCCGCAGCCCTCGGGCAAAGGCACAGCAGCAAGTAGGGCCAAGGCTGACCCAAGCAAGAGGGAGCAGGCCTGGGGGCAGGCAGCCCCCAGCGCAGGGCGGGAGCAGGAGGAGCTCCCCCACCCGAGCT
>NW_010522632.1:0-741 GCF_000687285.1 Phaethon lepturus
GGCTCCCCGCGTGCGCTCGGGTTTTAAGTCAGGGCAAACCTTCACCCTTATTTTTTCATTTAAGGAATAATCCAGTTCTCACCCATGCCCTATTCCCTCCAGTTACAACCCGTGCACGAACTTGCTGGGTGTAATTCACATCTTCGCTCTTGCAGCGCAGGTCTCTTTGCAGGACCGTGTTTATAGTGGGGTAATGCATGTGAAATCAAACATGGCTCGTATGCAGCCGGGCAATGTGTATTTACGTATCTTTGTTTTAGCAGAGTGGAGATGGGAATGCTAATCCTTTCTGACAGGGAGGTCACCCTCGAGAGCAGTGCCCCAGGAGGGCAGGGACCGAGGGCAGGCGCAGGGAGCTGGGGAGCTCTGAAAAAAAGAGCGGGCGGGTCCTCCATCTGCGAGCGGCTCTCAAGCTCCTCAGCCTTGACAGCAGCCCCTTTTCCCTCTGCGCTGCCTTCATCTTCCTCGGCTGCTTCTTGCTCTGATAAGGTCACTGCGTCTGGAGCCTGGAAACCATCTCCACCTCCAGATTTACTTCCAGTACCGCAGCCATTCCTCTCGTCTTTGCCATAACACCGCCTCCAGCAAGGCAAAACCAGCCGCAGCAGGAGCTGTAACGTCCCGAAACATCCCCATCAGGACCTAGTTGGGATGGGTACTGTCCCCTTAGTGTTGGGTGACAGTGGTGGCAAGAGGAGCAGCATCCGTACTAACCCTAGCACACCCTGGGGTGCCTTTGTG
>NW_010522632.1:794-5228 GCF_000687285.1 Phaethon lepturus
CAGCCCTGGCGTGAGGCTAAAGCCCTTTCCCATAAAACTGCCCCTTGCAGGAGCTGTGTGTGGGCCCAACCCCGGCGGTGGTGGCCATGGGAGCAGGTTGGCTTGCTGGGCTCGGTGAGGAGCCCCGCAGCTCCCCATGGCCAGCACACGCAGAGGGCAGCATCGCAGGCAGCCCTGCTCGTCAGGCAGCTAGCGAGGAGGGTGCGGGCGCTTGCCCCGTTCGAGGTGGCAGCTTGGTGTGAGGAGCCACACGGATCTCAGCGGGCCTGGAGGGGTGCAGGGGGCTCCCAAAGTGGCCCACCTGGCAAAGGAGGCCAAGGCAAGGTGCTGCCTTGGTGGCCTGCTAGCCTGCTCCCTTGGTGCTGCTGCAGTGTACCCGCGGGTGCTGGAGTGGCTACAGACGGGGATGGTGCGGAGCTCAAGGTGAGACCCTGTTTCCATCTATAGCTGTTGGCTCTGGCATCTCTACCCCTGGCACGTATCCCACCGGCACTGGGACTCCCACCTTGCCTCAGAGGTGACCAGAGCCGTGGGCTGTGTGGGGCAGCTGGCTGGTTCACAGCACACGCTGCATGGCCAGAAGCTCTTCTTCCTGTAGCACCAGTAAAAACAGTGGCTCAGTCACCAGGAGCACTTCTGAGCATCCCTGTGAGCTGCTGGCGGATCCCTGATGGCCAGGCCACCACAGCTGTGTTTGCAGTCCCACCACCCACATCCTGTCCCCGTGGGTTTGGTGAGGAGAGGATTTTCTGGAATGGAGTGTAAGGCTGAGACTAGCACCAAGCATGACATGATGAAGCTCAAGTATCTATTTAAAATATGCCATATATTTGTTTTTCACGAGATGGTATGGAGCAGTTCATACAAAAAAAAAAAGGAAAAATGGGTGCTCTCCACCCACTGTCCGTAAAGCTCTGTGAGAAACGGCCCATGCCCACCAGCCGGGAACGCCAGGCTCAGGGCAGGGGGCTGCTCGCCCGGCGACAACCAAAGGGCAGCTTCAAATGAGCAGGGCAGTGCTGCTCCGAGAGGAAAAGAGCCCATTTCTTACCTGCTTCTGCAGTGAAACTAGCAGGCTGCGGGGAACATACCCCCTCTTTTGGTGGGTCATATATAACCCCTTACAGAGGTAAGTCCACATCTAGACAAGAATCTGGATGCTGTGCTAGCAGTGTGAGGGCTCTCCTCGGCAGAGCTGGCGTAGCTGCAGCTAGCTAGTCAAGCCGTGCTACTTCCCAGCGGCCGGTTGCGTGTTACATTAGTGCAGTTCAGGTTAGGCGCCATGTCCTGCCCCTGGGGTCCTAGTTAAGGACCACCCCCAAGACCAGGGGATGCTGCCTGCCCACTGGGAACCACTATGGGCCTTGTTCTGGCAGGGCTGTGCCTGGTCTGCTCTGGTCCCCAGTGCTCAAAATCCCGGTGGCTCCCACCAAGGGACAGGCAGACATTGTCCCCTGCCACTCCTGCTCTCCAAAAGCCAGATCTGCTCCACTGAGCCCTCTGCCTCCTGGGGCCAACTACCTCAAAGTGGCTCCGAGGGAGGCAGGGGGATGGTGAAACCGATGACCTTGGCCGTCCCAGCCAGGAGCCGCTGGCCGGGAGGAGCAGCTCAGTAGGTGGGGTGCCAGGAGCCGACCCCACGGGTCCTCGCACAGGCCTTTTGCTGTGGGATTTTGAGGAGGGAGCAGCTTCCACCGTTGGCACCATGCTGGACAACAGGCCTTGTGGTGAAGGATGCAGAACGTGCTGCGCCACGTCATTAACACCTTGGCTACCTGGGTAGTTACAGCGGGTGTCCCAGAACGGCCTGCTCCCCCGTCTCCTCCCCTCCCCAGCGTCAGCGTCACCGTCACCAGCAGGGTCACCGCAGGAGCAGTGCCAGGGGCAGGAGGAGCAGTGTTGGCGAGATGGAGACCTCGGCAGCACCACCACAGTCTTGGGCATTTTCCTGGGAGATGGGAGAGAAGGTGTCAGCTTGCTTACCTGCCAGGGTGGCCGCTGGCAGAGGGAAAGGAGCCTGCCCTTTGCCTTTGGAAGGGGGAGCAATGCCTGTGGCCGAAAGGAAGGATCACTGTGGGCAGAGGAAGGGACTGATTTGATGCCTGTGGGCCATGGCGGCCACCAGTGAGCTAGGAAGCCGCTCACCTCCTTGGCTTTCACCATGCTCTGCCCCACACCCCGAAACTCATCCCTCAGCCTCGAAGGCTGCAGGAGGATCGGCTCCCACCTGCACATCCCTCTGCAGCTCCTTCCAGAGTCCCCTGCCCACGAGCAGGTCGCTGTGCCCGCTCCTGGCCCCACGGGGCAGGGACAGGCAGCTGGGCTGCCTTGAATGCTGCGTGAAGGTGCCTGGACCAAACGCCTGCCAGCCCAGCGGGTGGGAGAGCTGCCTGCTGCTCACCAAGCCCAGGTCACAGGGGCTGGTTACAGGAATCAAAGCTCTTCCAGCAGGTGAACCCACCAAAGAAACTCAAGCAACCCTGTCACGTCTGAGCTCAAGCCCTTCCCACGTGTCACTAGTGTGACCATCCTCCTGCTAGGAAGGCCCTTGGGGAGCCACACGGCTGTGTCCATGTCCAGCCAGCGGGGTGGGCACGCGACACACGCCACGCAGGGTGCAAGAGGAGACGTCTGCATGGGCACAGGCACGCTCATGGTGAAACCCAGCCGTGTGCTCTCCCTCCCTCCCCCGCTGCCCCGGGGTACCTCGGGGTGAAAAGCGTGGCATGTGTCCGGTCGCCGCCGCAGCTTCTGGGATCGCATCCGTTCACACTTCACTGAAGCGTTATGTGCGAGGCTGTTAAGGACACTGGCAGCGGAGGCAGGGACAAGGGGGACGAGCGCCAGTCAGACCCCGGGGGCCCTGATGCAAGTCATCTAGGTGTAACTGCACAGCCTGGGAGATGGAGCGGGGAGCACAAGGGAAGGGCAGGGCACCCTGCATGGGCTGGAGACATCTCCAAGTGCTAGAAGGTGCAAAGGGTAGCTGAAAGTGGCCAAAATGCATGGAGAGAGCTCAGCTTCACGGTGACAAGCTGCACCATGTCACCACGCCTATGAGGAGCGAGGGATGAGGACCCAGCAGGGATGAGGACCCAGCAGGGATGGGTTACAGAAACACCTGGGAGCAGAATCAGGGAGCCAGCCCAGCTGCGCTCACCCCACCACTGACCCCTTCTCTTGGCCTGTCCCACCCTCACCCTCGTAAAGAGCTTCTGACAGCCTGGCTGGTGGAGGCTGGCTTCTCCTTGGGGCCTGGAGGGCAGGACTGTTACCTCCTCTCCACCACAATGCAACCCTGCGTGCTCTGTGTCTCTCTCCCTGGCTGTCCCATAGGTCAGACCATGCCCTCCAGCCCCACGGCAATTGTCCTGGGAACAGATTTTCCACCCTAGCAAACAGAGAGGTGAAAGGGCCTGTGGAGCCGTGCGTCCCTGCTGCATGTGGAAGGATATATTTGACTTCTTTCACATCCAGCAGGACGGGTGGGAAGATGCTGCAGTCGCAGGTGGCATCCGTGACGAGGAGCAGGAGGTTACTGCTGGCGATCTGCTGCACTACAAACATCCTGCAAAGGAAAGAGCGGCCGGAGAAAGCACAACCCTCCCGCCACAAAGCCAGAGCAGCTGCCCTGGCACCACCTGGCCCACAGCAAGGAAATCCAAAGAAAACGGAGCTCATTGGAAATGGGATGTCAGCAGAAGCAGAAGACATGCAGCGAGCAGCCATGTGCAGGGGGGAGGTGGTGTTAGCACACCATTTCGTCCTTGGGAATCTCTGAACTAGCTCAGATTTACAACTCCACACTAGGCACAAAACCCAAAATCAAACCCAAAACCCAACCAACCAACTAAGAATACGAACCACCAAACAAAACCCAATGCAAGCTCTCTTCAAAGGGGCCGCGTGTCACAGCAGATGACACCCGAGAAGGTCTGGTTTCATCCAGAGGTGCAACAAGGCCATTCAACATATATTTTTGAGTGTGCTTCTACAAGGCAAGGCTGTATGTACTATGCAGTCCTGCAAGGCGCAGGGTTTTGCTAAATTTCATGTTACTAGAGTGAGAAATGGAGGAGCGCTGTAGCATCACACATTACGTCAGTGTGATGGGACTGACCAACTGGTGCTTGGTCTTGCCCAGTGCCTCAAAAAACATGCAGATTCACTTTGCAGCCACATGTTTGCCTGTCTCTTCCCCTCCCCGTCGGACGAGCGGACTACAGAAAGGTCCGGTGACGAGCACAGGCACGTGCCGGCAAGGATGTGTCTAGACGTAAGCGTTTGCCCGAGGACGTGCACGTGAGGGCTTGCGGAAGCACCGCCGCCTGGTTGTGCCGGCGGCCGAGGGCTTGCGTGGGCAGAGCAGGATGAGGGCAGGCGCGTGCTCCAGCCGCGCGCAGGGTTTCGTGCAGGAGCGCGTGTGCACGTGCA
>NW_010522633.1:0-9106 GCF_000687285.1 Phaethon lepturus
AGATTGTTTCCTCTCTGCCGTGTTATACTTTATATAACATATTTAGTTAGAGTACTTGCCATTGAGTCATTTATTTAACCTCATGCCTTGCATTTTGTATTATTAAATTGTTAAATTGGTTGGCTGGTGTCATTTCACCTTATTTCAATCCAGGGGGATCACAAACTTGGTCGTTGGTCTCACGGGGAAGGAGGTTGTCCTAAACAACTCCTTTCAGGCCACGACATCAGTATACGCTGGGGCATGAAGGGATTGAGAGCAGCCCTGACAAAAAGTACTTGGGGGTATTGATGGATGAAAAGCTGGACATGAGCCAGTAATGTGCGTTTGTAGTCTAGAAAGCCAACCGTATCCTGGGTTGCATCCAAAGAGGCATGGCCAGCAGGTTGAGGGAGGTGATTACTTTACTCTGCTCTGGGGAGACCCCACCTGTAGTACTGCATCCAGCTCTGGAGCCCTCAGCACAGGAAAGACATGGAGCTCTTGAAGTGAGGAGTGACCACAAAAGTGATCAGAGGGTTGGAGCACCTCTGCTATGAGGACAGGCTGAGAGAGTTGGGCTTGTTCAGCCTGGAGAGGAGAAGGCTCTTATTGCAGCCTTCCAGTACTTAAAGGGGCTTTATAGGAAAAATGAGGACAGACTTTTTAGCAGGGCCCATTGCAATAGGACAAGGCATAATTGTTTTAAACCAAAAGACAGCAGATTTAGACTAGATAGATGGAAGAAATTTTTGATAATGAGGGTGGTGAAACATTGGCACAGTTTCCCAGAAAGGTGGTAGATATGGTAGATGCCCCATCACTGGAAATTTTTCAAGGTCAGGTTGAATGAGGCTCTGAGCAACCTGATCTGGTTGAAGATTATAGAAATCATAGAATAGAATCTTAGAATAGTTTGAGTTGGAAGGGACTTTTAAAGGTCATCTAGTCCAAAATCCCATGCAATGAGCAGGGACATCTTCAGCTAATCAAGTTGCTCAACTAGATGTCCCTGCTCATTACAGGGGGTTGGACTAGATGATCTTAAAAGGTCCCTTCCAACCCAAACTATTCTCTGATTCTGTGGTATGAAGTAAAATATGTGTAGTGACCCTTCCTGTATTGGTAAATAGGAATTCCTTCACTGATATCATTGAAAGTGTTGAAGGACTGACAAAAATAAAAAACAGCAAACAATCTTCTGGTGAACTGATGACCTAAAATATAATAAATGGCAAACCTATCAAAAGTCAATGCCAATGAAGTGCTATGGGTAATAGTCTTCACTGTCTGCCTGAGAGAATCTGATCTGATTTCTGGGTTTTTTTCTTTTTCCTTATCAGGTCCCCAAGTAACTGCAGGATTCTAGTCAACATCCCCTTTTGCTAAAATAAGCCTATGACTTTGGATGTTGTCCAGCCTTTGCTGAAAGCACAATGACTGCTTTATTTTTCCATACAGTTGGCGCTCCTTCAGTATTTAACCCATGCTTAGTAAAATACACCTGAGTACCATGAGTGTGAAAAGAGCTACTTAGGAGCCAAACTATTCCCCTTCAGTTACTTACAGGAAAGGATGCTGGACAAAGAGGCATAATTCCAGGGTGTGAATACTCAATGAAATTCACTCCAGGAAACTGCAATCTTACTTTAATGAGAGCAGGAAAAGTCAAGTACAGCCTCCATAATGAACATTAATATACAAAGCTGTGAGGTTGCTGTCAGAAAACTGTGTTTGTACCTTACAGTTGAGCTAGTTTGCCAAGCTTCACAAGGTTTTATTGTGAGTACAAAGTAGATAATACACAACTACAATGCAATTAAAATGATACTGTCCTTAGCACCTCATCTCACTCCATCACTTTGAGATTCTGCAATCCCAGCTTAGACAAACATCCTTTGTAATTGTGGCTAGCCCCATCCTTTGCAGTGACAAGGAGCAATTTTTTCTCTGAGCAGAGTGCACAAATGTTTAAATATTTCATGGAGAAGCAGCTGCTCAAACTGAGCTGAAAAGTCATAGAAAAATTTAAATGTGACCATTTAGATATGTAAAACACACACAGAGGTAGAGGAGTCAATTTAGAGAAAATCTTTGCAAGGTCTTGGAGATTTACTGAGTAGCTTAATGTCCTTAAGGATGAGCCCTCTCCTTGAAGTGAAATAAACCAGTGACTACAAATATTCAGGAGTCTGAAGTATTTCAGCTATACTATTCCAGTCTTGTTTTATATATCCCAGACTCTTTATATATTAGACAATAAGCAAGAATTACCAAACAGAACTGTTATTTGATTAAGGTTATCAGTTAAGATTTTATCTAATTTCTAGTTTAAAATGTAAAAAAATATGTAAATATCTTGGAATCTAATCTTCAGATTAGACAATGGCAGACTGAAGTCATTCATTTGCCACCTGAATTTTTGTCATTACATACCACAGTAGTGCTGGGGGTAAAACAGGCTATTTTGTAGGAAATGCTATTTATGCTAATATGAAACAGTAGCTTAAAGTTGTTGCCTCTAGCACTGCACGTAGATGTCTGTAGACCTACTGTTCTCCAATGTGGCGCTGAGGATATGAAGGTCGAACAAGGATAAAAATTTCCTCCATTTCCACAAATTTACAGGTATTGAATCAAATTTTTTTTGTTACTTCAGTATGTTATTCTTGAGAAATAGGGGTTTAAAAGAGTAAGGTAGTTGTACTTGCTAGTTAATTTTAGGAAAAAGCACTTTAAAATGCCAAGAAAACTCTCTCAACTGATTATCTTTTCATTTGAAGAGCAACAAACCAAAGTCACTTGTACAAATATTTGGCAGTGATATCAGCTAAGATCATTAGGAGCTTTAAAATCCCAATGAATTCTTGAGGCTTGGCAAGCTGCCAACGTGACTTTCCAAACTCACAAGCCTAATGCAGGTTATGTAAGACAAGATACAGACAGAAGACTAGATAATTCCAGCTGTTTGACACAATTTACTCATACAGTATTCAACTATACTGTACATGTCATAGTTACTATTTGGGATGTATTTAGTATGCTGCAGGTGCTTCAGGGCTAAAGCACAACCTTCAAGTAATGACAGATATGATGCAATCTGGGATGCAGCAGCTGCTAATGAGTATTAATACTGCATAGGAAAAGGAATTGTTTTTCTTGGTCTGTCAGGCTGGCTTTGATTAGAGAAACACAGCAGAAATATTCAATTAAACAGTTCTTTCAGAAAAATGGCCTGTGCACCTTGTTCTTTGAGTATTTCCAGTGTGCAACTGGACGTGTATAATTTTCTGTCAAACTTGCCAACTCCTGTTGAGCTGTAGCTTTTGTCTTGATTTCTTTAAATATTTTTCTTTTGCAGGCTTTTTAACAAACTGAATTAATGTGTCATCACAATCATTGCTGAGTGAATAACACAGCCACACCACAAGGACCACAGCAGAAGGTAAGGAGACTGCACTGGTAGCTATTGCAGGAATCTATGTATTTTCAATCAAATTAGTCTTGCCTATATAGTGTGTGCTTGTCTTTCAATTTTGTGTATTTTTATAACCAGTGGATGAAATGCCTTGTTTTACTTAAGATGTAGCAATGATGACATATAAACCTCCTTTTCTCTCATCAGACCTCCACTATAGGACTGGACTGTATTTCCTATAAAGTCAGACGCTCTTTTCTAAGGGTCTGGGACATGACTGACCTCAGGAGCTCAGACTCTTAGTCCAGACACACCAGCTGCTGTCAGGCACATTAAGCAGTCCTTTGCCAGTCCCTGCTTGCCAGCTTACTCGGGAAAAGATTTGAAAGCACAAGTCCAGAGCAACAATACCTCAGCGATTTCTGTTATCAGGGCTTGTGAGTCTATGAGGAACCTGTCATCTCCTCAGAGGTTTTTTACACATTTAACTCGCAGCTCAATGTCTTGGTTACAGGAAGCTTTCAGGTCAGAGACAACAAGAAAACTCAGATCCTTCCTCTGTGTCCACATAGGTTATATTTAGCACATTGTTCTTCAAATGTTAACTAGAGATAAAGTCACGGAACTGCCATCTGGGCTGTATGATCCATCACTGTAGTTTGGCCCTCCTTTGAAAATGCCCTTATTAGGGGACACAAGCAAGTGGGCAAGGAACACAGCTATTCCTCCCTCACCTTGGGATGAAGCCCTTCTAGACTAGAACTCCGTTCATTGTCAGGCTGGCGCTGAACTCACCTACTTAACTTGTAAACCAAAGACGTAAGTCTGTAGGAGTGCATGCTTTAAACAAGTTGTACAAATAATTGACTGTTTTCCTTCCCACCTGTCATCCCTGGAATGAATAACCAGTGCAAGCTAAAGTTAGAGGAATGAGCACAAGTGTGAGAATGCATCACTTTGTATTTGCAATGGGTAGCACATGTATTTCTTAAACTACTTAATTTCTTTTGTCAGTCTCTAATTTGTTTTTCCTTGGTATTTACCTTCTCATATCTATCCTACTTTTAACTATGATAATATAATGCAATAATCTCTATGGAGGAGTATGATTTTTACAAGAAAATAGACAGCAGCTGTCAAAATGGAAATAGTTTCCATTTGTGGCATTCTGAAAAAAATCTTCTGCCAGTTAGCGTGGCTATTCCTTGCTGAGTCTGAATTTTGTATAATGTGTGTATATAACTTGTTTATTTCCTAAATAATATCTTTATCAAAATCACATGACTTGTGGAAACTCTTAGGCATATTTTGTTCAGCTTTGCTGGCTTTGCTGAGCGTGATGGGGTAGAGGATGCTAATTTTAGCAGAGATCAGCTGATGTAGATTGTTTGTTATTCCTGGAGAAATTTGGCCATGTGCCTAAGTCCTTTCAAAGTACAAAGCATAAGTGATGGCAAAAAACTTTTTGTTGCTTGTGAATTTGTGGCAGTAGGTCTACTCTTTTTCTTCACAGCAGCATGTGTCTTCCTGCTAAATATTTTTCTGATTCCTTTACTTACCAGTCTTCTCAGCCGAGGAAAAAACATCTAAACAAATTAACAAAGTGTTCATATCTGTATTGTGTAGGTCTACCCATATTCAACTTATGTGGAGCACAACCTTGTTCAAAGCACTGCAGTACATATATATATCTCTCTATATATCTCATTGTGCACATGGGATGGGCAGTACTAAATAAAATTTCTCACTTCTTTTACTTCTCCTGTCATTTAAGACTACTAAGTAGAATTCAGATTTTTCGACACCAATGGTTTATACCCTATTCTAGCCAGTATGGTATAAAATCGAATAATTTTTTTTTTTAATTTTTCCATTACCAAAAGGCTCAGTTACTTGTAGGAGGGGAAAGTAGTAACTTAGAGTGAATCGTTAGACAGGAGTGTATCCTAAAAGGCCATAAAAATTGGAGACTTGATGCCTTGCTGTGAAAAGCTGCCAAGCCACTTTCTCTGAAAACTTTGTTCAGTAAAAAGTCCAAAAATTGTATTAACAAAAAAAGCAAAAAAGTTGCCCTTCCCTAAACGTTTTCAACACAGCTGTCTGTTGTGAGATTCATTTGCCGCCAAAATCAGAATCACTTTGAGCCTGAACAGATACCCAGGATGCTCTTTATCTCAAATGGTCTCTGTAGAGTCCTTAACTGTAGATCAATGTTTCTGAATTTTTATACAGGCTTTAAAGGGAGTATTGAAAGGAAATGCTCTGTTTCCTAGAGCTACTCATGGGCTGTTACATTTGGAGAGATTTTACAATGTAGTTTTCTTACTGGTTTGTCAGTGTTATTACCTGAAGTACCTGTTGGCTTAAGTCAATGCACCTCATTCTTTCCTGTCTGTCCACACTACTAGACAGGGATAATATTCCAAATTCTTTGTAAATATGAAAACAACTCCCAGTTCTAGAAAGACTGCTGGAGAGAGCAAGCAGAGCAGATACAGGTCACCAAAAATAAAGGGATTCCTGATAATAAATGAGGAGTGTTATAGAATAGGAGGTAGCGCTCTTCATACTGTTCAAGACCCTGTTTGAAGGGTTTTTTTGAATCAAGGTCAAACCTCATTAGGTATAGAAGTGTAAATATTGATTTAAAGTGTCACTCTTATTTTGCTTCTGGCCTGATAATTTCAGGCAAGCAACCTGTACAAAGAGAATTGGACAAAACACTTATTTTAGATTTTTCAAGGGTTCCAAAAGTCCTTATGCTTCTAATTCTTTTTCTCTTCCAGTCACAAAAATAAACCATTATTCTTGTCATTTTCTTTGATGTTCTTTGAATGCTAGCATTCAAAAATGTTAATCTGTAGCAATTTATACCTTTTCTTATTAGTTCATTCAACTGATTTCTGTAAAATATTTACGTAAAAAATCCATAGGGTGTACACTGCCAGCTTCTGAAATCACGCATCTGCCCTCAGGTTTCATTTAGCAACAGAAATCATTGAGGAAGTTATACAGAATTAAAAACAAAAACCTATGTTAATGCAATTTTAAAATAGGATTCTGGTTCTTGAGTACACACAAGTTAATTAAAAGATTCATGCTCACTGACAACACTGTGTAAACACTGACCACTGTACTCCCTGATTATTAGTATTGTATTAGTATTAAATATTAGAAGTGAACCTGAATAAAATTATCGTTACAACATCCTGTCTATAATTTTGGGTAGTTGGTTTTTTTTCTGGTTTTGTTTGCTTTTGGGTTTTTTTTTGTGTGTGGTTTTTTGTTTGGTTTGGGGTGGGGTTTTTTTGGGCGGGGATGTTTGTTTGTTTTTTCATTTTAAGTGTCCTAAAATCTAACTGAGTACAGATATAGGCAGCTTTATATTTAGGGTGTGTTGAAATAAAAGTCTATATCCAGACCTTTCTAAATTTCAGTCATTTGCATACTTAAAAATCTGGGTGTGAATATGACTGCTAGGGCTGATTTATACGGCATTGGAAATTGTGAACTAGTAGAAGTACTTAACTCCTTTTCTCTTGCATTTTCTTCCCACCTTTTCTCTTTTTCATCCACCTGTCCCAATGGAAATAGAAAGAAGAAAATGTAGTAAAATAAGAAAATACACTTGTCAGCACCTGTTTTTGTTGGGGTTTTGCACCTTTTAAGCTTTTAGATGAGGAGTGATCAGGATCCAAACCAGAAAGCTATGTGAAATGGGAACTGCAGTGAAATATTACATTACAAGCAGGAAGAAATATGGTAAAATTATTTACAGTTTTATGAGCATGTAGTCTGGTTCATGATGTGATACTTACTACTGATCTCCAGTAAGTTCCATAGAAGAAAAAGTATTTTATTTCCTCACAAAACTGATTATTAACAGATCAATAGCCTAATAAAGGCATAATATTCAGTGTTTGTTGTTAAGGGAGCAAGAGAAAAGCTGATATGTCCTGCTATACTGCCACAACTGAAATCTTCATAAAGAATTGAATTTGATCATGAAGAGAAATTACCTTTGAGATAAGATCGGAGAAGTACAAAGTATTTAACATGTGATTTGGATGCAAGCAGAAATTAGTCAGTTGATGTCTGATCATATGGGAAGCTTGATGCTGACAGTTTTGTTCTGTATGACAAATACAACTGCAGATACATGACCTTGATTTCCAGTGTTTTATCAGCAAACTAAACTGAAATTAAAGAAAAACAAAACAAAGAAGTGTGGATCACAGCTCTCTGTCGAGTTCTAGTGATTGATCTGAATAATCACTGCCACTGTTTCATTTTCACTGATTCGGTAAGATTTCTGGAAGTGCAACACACATGCATGCACACACACGAGAAGGTGGCTTATCTACTTGCCCAGTTGTTTAAGCCACTGGTTATCAAGGGACCTGATCAAACATAATGAAGAAAGAAATCATGTTTGTTACAACAGACGCACAGATACTCACACACGGGTGACTAAGAGGGAAAAAGTTTTGTCTGAGATTTCAGGAAGCCCTTTTTTTTTTTTTTTCTTTTCCACAAAGAACATAGAGATTCACTGGGATGTTCCTGGCTCAAATTTCCACTTTCCCTGAGCCACACACAGAACTTCACATCTGTTCTCCCAAATTCCAATAAGTCATTTAGCTTCTATGTTTTGATGTTATTCTGCTTGGGTATGTGCAAATAATTAATCCTAACAAATGGGCAAGAGTCACATTTCTCAATCAAATGTTTTCAGTTTAATGAATCAGCAATATACCACTTCTGAGCTTTGCCTTGTCTGCTTCCCTTAATTCTGTCCTGGAAGTACATAAAAGAACAATTTATTATCTTGTTAGCTACATTGTTGACCTTTGCTAAGTGAGCTCTCAAGATACTGAGGTGATTCTGCCCCTCCACTCCACTCTGGTGAGACCCCACCTGGAGTGCTGCATCCAGCTCTGGAGCCCTCAGCACAGGAAAGACAGGGACCTGTTGGAGGGGGTCCAGAGTAAGACCACAAAAGTGATCAGAGGGATGGAACACCTCTCCTATGAGGACAGGCTGAGAGAGTTGGGGTTGTTCAGCCTGGAGAAGAGAAAGTTTCAGAGAGACCTGATTGCAGGCTTCCCATACTTAAAGGGGGCCTACAAGAAAAGTGGGGACAGACGTTTTAGCAGGGCCCATTGCAATAGGACAAGGGGTAGTGGTTTTAAACTAAAAGAGGGTACATTTCAACTAGATACATGGAAGAAATTTTTCACAATGAGGGTGGTGAAACACCGGAACAGGCTGCCCAGAGAGGTGATAGATGCCCCATCCCTGGAAAATGTCAAGGTCAGGATGGATGGGGCTCTGAGCAACCTGATCTACTTGAATATGTACCTGCTTATTGCAGAAGGGTTGGCCTAGATGACCTTTAAAGGTCTCTTCCAACCCAAAGTATTCTATGATACTTAATATAACCATGCTAATAATTCTTTCAGCCTTGATTTACCTTCTAGGTAGATCAGTGAAACATTCACATTGCTGAACACATATTCATTGAATAACTTCTATTTATAATCAGTTTGGATAAACTTTGAACCAGGTTTCTTGAAAAAGATAACAGTTGTTACTTCATGAGCCATCCAGTTTCTTCACAAAGGGTATTCAAACATGTTGATAAATGATAATATTATGATAAATGATAAATTGATAAATGATGAAGGAGCTTGCCAAGCCACTCTCCAT
>NW_010522634.1:0-11247 GCF_000687285.1 Phaethon lepturus
CCCGACCCGGGAGCGCTGCGCACACCCCCGCGCCCCTCGCTGACGCGATCTGCCACTCTGGAGCAGCAGACGGTAATTGTGTGTGCTTATTAGAGCTTCAGTGACAAATACGTGTTGTTCAGAACAGGCTTCACAGGGAGCTCGTGTCTTCCTAACATCAGGCAGAGGCAGGAGGGACTATAACTCGAAGCGCTGTTGTTTCATTTCTCATAAATTATACTCTATTAAATAAAAATAAACCCTGAGAGCACAGGCAAATACCAATGGCACGTTAACAGGATAACTGCAGACACTCCTCATCTAGTGCAAGAGAATTAAACCCACCATATTAAGTAGCGCAGGTTCCCCATGGGCATCGGGCCCTTTTAGCTCTCTCAGAAGTCCCTGCGACATTTATTCCAAAACCCGAGGACGAGCGTCCTACCGCAGGTGACTCGGTGCCGTCTTTAATTACCACGCCAGCGCCAGGCGGCCTCGGAGGAGCCTGCAGCGGCTCCAGAGCCACTGGCACCAAAGACACCCCTTCTCCCCGCTCCAAAATGGCGTCCGCTACCATTTTAGAGCTCACACAGGAGTGAGAAAGAAATGCTAACGCAAGTGAGCGACGCGACTTTTTTTTTCCTCCCCTTTTGGATACTCTCCAGAACGTAAAGGTTTCAAGGGCACAGGCAAAGCTTTCTTGGAATGGATAAATGGTAATTGATGTTGCAGCTGCAACCTTAGCTAGAGCTCTTGGGATTTCAAATGTACTACAGCCCTAAAGTATTTACGACCAGAATATGATAATTAAATTATATGTTCTAAACTTTTATATTTATTACAGTGCTCTGGTAAAGCAGCCAAAAAGTCTTACCTTCAAGGGTAGAACTTAATTCCTGTATGAATCAATTCATGCATATTTTTCCAAATTTTTTATTTGTTGTTGTGTTTTTTTTTGAATTCATTGTGCATCCTTGCTTCCTTAAATAAAGGGGCAGCAAACCCACACATAATACATAAGCTGCATAAGCTAGTACCTTTATACTTAAAAAAAAGCTTTACGTTAAAATAAGGAATCAAATCATCCTGGACCATCCTAATTATTTATGCTTTGCTGGATAACAAGATACACATTTGATCTACACATAATTGCACAGACGGGTTGTGGATCATCTAAAAACCTGACTTCCGAGAACTCAAATCGTGCTTTATATGCATACATACGCACTCTGCATTTACAAACTAAGGTGCAAGCCGGTGTGTCTGCAAAAGGAGACCCTAATTAGGAGACTGAAAGACTAATATACACGCAGGAGAAGAAAGCTCAAAAATCTAATCACGATTAATTTTTTTTCCATTTCAAATGGAATACATTAAATTGTTCCTAGCCCATTCAGCCTCTGAATGCAGCAAGCACCGTTTCTGATCTCGGCAGCTACTGAGCTATGTTTTATCTGGGTGACACTTTCTCGGAAGCAGTTGCTTAGTTTTCTTAACCTTGCAAACTAAGCAAAAACCAATGTACCCACCAAAAATGTATTACCTTAACATAGGTCCCATAACATACCAATTTCATGTGCTAGCACACTGAATTCAACAAGACAGCAGAACTCCTGCACAGAGGCACTCCGTTGTTATTAGAACAGAACCATGGGCTTAGATGAATCGCAACGTTTTAGCTTTTCCTATATAGTCAGTACGTATCAGAAAAGTATTTTACTCCTTATTACAGTACCTTTATTAATGTGGTACCAGAGGAACTGAACTCAAAATATTAAACAGAATTTGTTCCATTAATGACCTCAGTGTGAGCTACGTACATTGCTCTGGTCGTCTTAACGTGAATACTCATGTCAATCACAGGACTGCAGTTGCAGGCTGCCAAAATTATGTTGCTAGGAAAGAAGGCAAGAGACATCTGGAAAGCTGACTCTAACGTACATGGAAAAATATTAATGCTACTGTAAGAAATGCAGTAAAAGATTAAACTAAACTGCAATAGTCACAGAACAGGTATTTTAAAAGCTGCAGGATATTACCCGCGTAGTCAAATTGACTCATAAAGCTATAAATAAACTAGACTGATAATTAGAAAGTTAATTTCTGCTATTTTGGAAAAGAAGTTTAAAACAACCTCAAGACACTTCTGCTGCCAGTATAACCCTTGAACAGTAATGCGGACACCGATTTTTATGAATGCGTACACATGGACTTATTCACCACAGTTTGTGCCTTTATCATCACTGCATAACTATTTTCTGCTTTGCCAAAAAAAGTAACAATTAAAAGAAATAAAAATCAATAAACACAAATAACAACACAGAAACAAAACCTTAAGTCAGAGGAGGAAGATAAACAGGAGGAGGGAAAGATAGAAACAGGGCAAGAGAAGCAGAAAGGAACGTTTCTTGCTTAATTCTTTCTACAGACCTTCAAGGAAGGTGTTTAAGTGGAACTGATAATAGAAAAAAGTCAAGATGGCAAATTCTTCAGGGCACAAATTTAATTTCCTTGTTGGTCTGTATGAAGCCTTGCACGATGCATCTTTACCCTTGGCATAGGCTTTCACACTTTTTTGTCAATGAAAATAATACATTTACATGTGGAGCAGTTTCTTATGGAATATTAACCAATGTATTGCATTCTGTGGAAGTATATGGAGAAGAGGGACGGGGATGTGTGCCAATTTTAGGTTTTGGCCTCAGTCCATTTGATGTGGATCCAGGATGACTTGGTTGACTGTTGAGTCACAGGTTGGTTCAATTGACACTATTTTACATTTGACTAGTTATTGTTCTTTAAACTTTGGACAGGAGTCCAGAAGCTCAAAACCCACCAGTGAATCAAAAAGAAAGAGGCAAAAGCAGAGTTTAAACAAGATTCTTAGGTAAAAAAAATACTCTCCTTAAATGACATCTATGTTTAGCAGAGATAGTTAAAAAACCCCCAAAGCCTACCTCACAATTTAAAAAATTTGTTATATTACCAAATATCTGTAACACTCAACATTAATTTCAAAATTACTGCAGAAGTTCTGAGATATCCTCCTCCCCCCTTTAACATAAAGGTGGGAAGAAGCAGCAAACTTTTTCCCCTTTAAAAAAAAAAAAAAGTAAATTAGTACTATGTTTTTAACAGATATAACGGTAAAATATTCCTGAAATATTAGATAGTCAATGTGCGTACTGTTAATTCACTTCAGCCAACACTCAATCTAAAACTGAAGAAAAGAAATAAATTTAGAAATCAAAAGTTACTGTTTCAGTACTGAAGGTAGACTTCTATTCGGGGTAAGAGAAGCCCATAAATACTATTGGTTTATATTTTAAAAGCATAGGTGTTTCACATGGATGTCATCAGAAATGAACTTGTTATAAGATGCATTGCATTTAACAGTAGATGTTTTCAGTGAAGGTTGAATTTCTTCTTATTTTCAACATGTCTACTCTTTTTTTTTTCCCCCACCCCATTTTACCCCCATTTCAGATAGCAGGTATGTTTTCAGGAGGTTTTGATTCCCTGTGAGGGAAGTTCAGTATCATATCCACTTGTTTTCAGAAAACTGATCAGCAGCTAAGGAAACAAGCAGAGGAACAACGTGAACTATCTTTAATAAGAGAAATGCAGTGTGAAGGGAGATTGGGCTTTGTTACAATAATCTAGCACGGAGGGAATCGGCTTTCATAACAACTTCCAAGAGCACAAAAACCAAACAAAAAACAGTAAAACCATCATATCTTGGGTACTTTGCTGGAAGACGAAAATACTTCTGATGATTTTGAGATCTTAGTCACAGAGGAAAATGATTGCAAGACGTTCTTCTCGGTGCTAAAGGCCAGAGTTGAGGTTCACCGCCAACTGAGTATTAAGAATTGTGTAAGGTGCTACCCGTGATGTGTGTGGATTACGTGCCCCATTTAGTCACGAGCAGTAACTTCACTTGAAAGGGTAAAGATTCTTTTTTACCACATTAGAGAGAGAACAGTAATTCTTGCAGACAAGATACAGAGCAAGTCCAAAATTCTCGGTGACTTAAAAATCAGAAAGTTGAAGGACAAAACACCGTGATGGCACACTGTGAAGCTCTCCAAGGGAAAGGCTAAGACCTCTCACCCTGAACGCTACCAAAAGGTTTTCTTTCATGTTTTAGGTTTCGGTTTTGGTGCATTTTATCCTTCATATCCAGACCTGTGTGTATACACAACAGAGCTTAAAACCAAGCAAACCTGTCTAAAAGGTATTCTGCAAAGTCTTATAAACGCTTTTAATGCCCTTAACACAACTTCTTTTCTTTCAAACTGGCCTCTGACACATTTGATGCAAAGAATATATACAAAACCACTCTTTTCCACACATGAAGAAAAGCATGTAATAAGTTTATTTATTGACACAAAATCAGCCATCTAAACTTGCGTAATATATCAGAAGGATAAGCAACAAGTACTGCCATAGACCTGTAAGATGTGTATAGCTATTGTATGTAGTTTTCACGGCACTTTTAAGTCTACTTTATTGAATTATCTAGTAGAGTGCTGTAATTACTTTTGTCAACACTGTTAAGCAATTACAGACACAATTTCTGCTATAACATGCATACGCAGTAGGTTATTATCTGCTTTTATTTCCGCTTGGCATCCATGTCACACACTCAAGACTATCAAGATGTTTCATCACATCCCTCTTGTTGCATATTCCCGGTCTTTGCAAGCGCTTCGTCTTGTTTAGTTTATCTGGTTCCCCGTTTCCCTCTCCCCCTCTGCCCCCTGATACTTTTAGGTCTTGCCTTCTTTCTCTCTGTTGGATTTCTCATATTATTTTACCCACTTTCCTCTGTCCTCTTCCTCTACCCCTCCCTGCCAGATGAAGGAAGCTCTATTCCTTCCTTGCTGAACCTCACACAGTTTCCTGGCCACATTGTTCATCTCTGCCTCTTTGTATATTTTCTCTTCCTGAGCAGCACTGGGAACCCCTCCCAATTTAAACTCCATCTGTAAACTTCATTAACAGGCTGTTTACCTCTCTCACATAACTATCATGAAGGTGACTAGTCAGACAATCCCAGCGCCCATACACACTTATCTCCACACCATCTCTTTTCTCCAAGAGCATCTTGTGGGTCTTAAGCACTGCCCTGAGCATTGTGCAGTTATTTCAAGTTTTAAACAGTGGAAACTCCACTTTTCTTTCAGAAAACTATTAAAAACTTACCTGGTGGGAAACTACGTTTTCCTTTCCTGAATTTCAGTGTTCATTACAACTAGATGCACTCTTACAAAGGTTCTTTTAGAATCGATCACTATATATCATTATCTTTCCGTATCTTAACACTAACAATTTGGTCACTCAGATTTCTTAGTAGAACTTTTCATAATATTGCAAATCGAAAATTTTAACTGATTGTAATTAAATATGGTCATTGTTCAACACTTACTTAATGTAGTATATAGTGCATTCACATCTGCAACAAATTTTTAAGTCACGGCTGTTTAGTTTACAAAAAAGTCTGTTTCAGTAAAAGACTTGTAGTATTTCTTATTCATTCCTACCACAACGAGGGTGGTGAACCCCTGGCCCAGGTTTCCCAGAGAGGTGGTCGATGCCCCATCCCTGGAGACATCCCAGGCCAGGCTGGACGGGGCTCTGAGCAACCTGATTGAGTTGGGGATGTCCCTGCTCAAGGCAGGGGGTTGGACTAGATGGCCTTGAAAGGTCCCTTCCAACCCAAATTATTCTATGATTCTTACAGAAAGATGGAAAGCTCTTTACTACTGAAGTATGGTATAAGGCAGAACTCACTGCATGATGATTTTAGAAGAGGCTAGAGATCATGCTACTCATGACCTGAAGAAAACAGGTGTTTAATTAATCTTTTAAAGACTACGTATTAGCCACTAGGTCCCTACTTCCTTACAAAAGTATAATTATAAAGGCTACTGAAAAAACAGGTATTTCATCAGTTCCTCGTATTTTTAATGAAATCAAACAACACAAAAATACAAAAATACTGCTTTTTGTGCTGCAGCTAGGAAGGGTTTCAAAGCACAGAAGGTGCTGTAAGAACGTGAAAAGAGCATACAAGAGATGAAAATCTGGCAAAGGCAAAGACAGGATAGGGAGGGGAGAAAAAGGTGGTTTATCTGCCAGTTCCTTCAAACATTTCTGTTATCTGTCAGATGAACAGTCAATCAATCAATCCTACCTTTTAAAAATAATTACATAAAGCAAAGGAAAAAAAAAAAAAGAGATCCACGTCAATCAGACATTATTGAGAAGACCCCATTGTGGTACAACTTCCATTTACTAAGTTTTAGCTTCATAATCAGTTTTTTCAGTGGCGAGTACTACAGAAACAAAACAAACAGCATTCAAACTCCCATAGTGCAGACCCCACAGAAGTGCAGACAGTCATACACACAGGAACCAGCTTTTTACTCCAAATAATTTACCATTACAGTTTTAGGTAGTTGAGCACACCTTCTGAGACAAAGTCTATGGACACTCTGGCAGCAGGCAGTGCTCTTCATACAGCATATATACTGATGGCCTGTTCCAGGTATACTAAAGGGAGATGCATCAAGAGCAACCATCAAGAGAGAGTATTCCCTCCACCAAAGGTCAAATTCCTTTCCTTATTAATAGCTGAAGCTTAGCATGGAAAAGAAACCAAAAGGAAAAACTGGAAACTCAAGAAACTATGTCCATATCTGTAAATCACAATTTACAGACTGTGTAAAAATTTTCTTTTTTTCCCCCCCTAATGGTAGTGTCCAAATCTCTAATTGTTTTACGTGGTGCACCTCTTGCTGCCTCTCAGGATCAGTTGGTCCAAGTCTGGCTTTGGTTTGTAAGTAAAGTCTGTAACTGATACCTAAACATATAAACCAAGTTTAACAGAGAAGAGATGATGACATTCAGAAAGTTTTAATTTTTCAAATAAAAAGCACATTATAGTGCTTTTCTTTTATCTAAAACACAACATTCTGTTTTTAAATAAGCATTTATCATGTTGCAGTAACAATAACTTGTACTGTTACTGCATCTTCAAGAGACAGTGATCAAATGGTTCGACAGACTTCAATACTGTACAAGATTCTCTCACGCAAAAGCTTTTTTTACCCTTGTAAAGCTTCTCAGACCCATGGAGCTTCAGAGAAATTAATTCAATAACAAAACATCTCTATGAAACAGGAAAGTGGTTAATCTTTGCTTATTTTAAACAGAGTAGCACATAACCTTCCAAACATGTCAACAAAAACAAGGTTCCAAAAACTAGAGGGCAGCCGGGATCAGCCTGGCTCCTCCAGGGCAGTGCTCGCTCTCAGTCCAGGACCTCCATAGCCCCTCACAACATGCAATTACTGCAGGACTATTTTTAAGGTGAAATAAATAACTGTATGATCAAAGACTGACATTATTTACAGTTTGTGCTAAAATTTGTTAGACTATATAGTCTTTGAAGTAACAACCAAGTCCAACATTTCTGTTATATCACTTACATGTTTCATCTGAGAAACATTAAACAAAGGTCAAATTGACAAACAAGAAAGTTTGCTAATGGCAACAAACTGAACATTGATTGCACACTTAACTCTTTGTTTCAGTAAGCTCTTCTTAAAGCCTGCGGTTAAGCCCATGTTTTAAAAGGGATTCGCTTTGCACAGGTTTATGACTGTACATGCAGTGCCATGTCATTACACACAAGGTGTTAGCTGTGAATCTCAGCTACGCTGGCCCTTCACAGGAGAAAAGGAGTCTTTTGTTTTTATAGTCACCCCACAGCACACACAGTGTTTTTAGTTTTCACCTTGCCTCGGGAAGTACCCTCAATCTGATATACTCATGACAATGTAATAACGGCATCTAGCCAAGAGACACAAACCAGATTTTAAAAGTTAAAGTAATGTCTGAATCATGCAAAATGGACAGAGTCTTAATGTTTCAGTGTCTCAAATGACTGATTTTTAAAATACAATTGAGACGGTATCAACAAATAAGCCACCACCACTGAAAAGGAAAAATAAAAATAGTTAAGAACTAACACATCCTAAGAATAAAATTAAAAAGTAGTGTCAGACTTAAATTAATGTCACCTAACTTCACGAACCAAAGGAGGCACTAATTTTAGAAGCATTGCTACAATGAACACTTACCTAGTGAAAGAATTATTTTCTCAAATTTCATATTTTCATATTTCTGATGCTGAATGCATAATCATTATATAGAGGTTCCCTACCTGTAACACAGATTTTCCTGTTAACTCCTATTCTGTTGTTCAAGAAATAAGAATTGACTCTCCAAGGTGTTGACCTATTGTCACTTCCCAGTGGCTTCTAAAACTATGGATGCTGAGGACTCCCTAGTTCCGGAAGAAAAGCAAAGCAAGTACCATGAGAAAAATATAATAATTGTCTCTAACTGATAACACTAAAATAACAAAACCACCAACTTCCATTATTTATGCTACTTCTCTGTATTTTGGAAGCTGTGGTGTTTCAAAAAGCTTGGAACAGTCACAACTTAAACCATCTTTCCACTGCAACAATCCATAAAGAAATAACAAATAGAGCCAAAGGTCTGTAGTTTTTCATCTTAGCTGTAGATGGCTTGAGTGAGGCCAAGAACTGTAGATAAGCAGGCCAGCCTTTTCAAGGAGAGAATGATAAGTGTTTCCCTGTATTGCTTATTCTTGCAATTTTAATCACAAGTCTTGCAGCATCTGGCATTTTTCCTTTAGCTCTGCTTAAGGGCTTGTAATTGTGAGAATCTCTCTTCTCAGAAAATCTGACCGAGCTGAAAAATGTATGCACTGAAGGGTTAAAAAGCAAAGCAGAACATCCATTTGCGTATTTTTCAGCATCTAATGACCAAATCAAGCCTCAGACCATGGCGTTGGTAGCGTATTTAAACTTTAAAAGAAAAAACTTGAAATATTTTAAGGACTTTGAAGGAGGAGGAAACAAATTCCACGGCTCCCTGCCAACGCCCTGCGAGAAATGCCAGCTCGAGGCTGACAGAGCACGTTGTTAACGGACCACAAGAGGTTAATGAGTGGACTTGAGGGCACCTACGTGTGGCTGCGTACACGTGCACACACCCTAGACATACGCACAGGTATTTTCCAAATTCTGTGTATTACGGGAATCTGAAAAACATTCAGCTGCCTGAAGCCCTACAGAGATGACACATTGCAGTGCCTGGCAGAGGACTAACTACAGCCTTAACTGCACCCAGTCACGTGTGTGCTCATCTTTAGCTTTCTTCCCCAAAACTTCTGAAGACATGGAATAAACTGTTCTTTACTGCTCTCCTACTGCAGCACCAGGAGGTTTCTTACCGTAGCTGACAGTCACTTGAGAGCACTGTGAAGTCCAAAATAACAGCATTTATTCTTTTCAGACTGACTTTTTCTGTTAAACGTTTTTTAATAAAGCCACCAAACAAAAACCCCATAGTTTTATAAATATTAAAGGCACTGGCATTTACACAAACCAAGGCCTTGAAAAGACCAGAGAAACCACTAAGTAATCTTAACTGGAACGTGGAGACGGGAAATGGACTGGATATGCTTTAAAGTGTTGAAGTGTTATAATGGAAAATTAATAATGAAGAAAACTATTCAACATACTCAAAAGCAGTTTCTACTAAGTATTCCTATTTCCAAAAGCAGTTTTGAAATTCTTTCCTGAATTACAATATGAAAAGAAAGTTTTCACACACAAGTTTAAAGGAACGCTTCCTCGCACCCTTCTCGCGTAAAACAAGTATTTTACTTTACATTTATTTCAGGTAACTGGAAAAGAAGGCGGCTCCTATAATCAATCTTCGCTCTTCTAAAAATCCCCGTTATTTTGATCTTCCAAAACACACCATGTTGGCTCTTTTCTGCAGACTTTCTAAAGCCTTGCAAGAAACTCTGAAAACGCACCCCTTGTGAACACCCAGAATTTCACTCCCTCACCACCATCACCACAAACAAGCACGACTGCCTGTGTTCAGCCAGCTCTGTTACCTGCCCTGGGAAGCAAAACAAGCCCAGTAGTTGCCAGAAGTGCAACTGCTATTACAAACCAGCATTACTTGGATGAAGACAGTATTTTTGAAACAGACAGACGCTTATGCAGATCACAGAAAGAGATAAAATTAAGTCAGAAATAGTGTTCTATAGAATAAGTAAGTAAATTAACCACAGGAATACCTGTGTTGCTGTTTCAATTGTATTGCCAAGGCATTCTCTGATTTCTTTTTGACCTCAAACTGAAGGCCGAGAGAGAGATTATATCTAAGACTTCTATTTAAGAAACAATTACTGTAAAGTTCCCTGTAAAAGCAGGTTTGCTTTAACATCCAGACAGTCATCATAATTCCTCGGTATATGTAACACTGGGTGAAAGGATGCCATCAAAATAACCTGCCCATACATTTATTCCAGACTGACGAATTCATGAGCTAGAATGAATAACATACACATTGTGTTGGTGTCTTAGAAAACATCCTTCCCTGTTCAGAGAAGGGAGCCACAACCATGAACCCCAATCCATGTGCTGAAGCTTTCCTAGGGCAAGTCTTTTGTTTCGGAATATGTGAGCATATTTTGAGGGGGGAAGGAAAGGGATGCAGGAAAGGAAGCAAGTTTCCTGGCAGATCTTTAGCATAATTACACAGGCAAAAAGATCAATTACAGGCATTCATTCAGTCTAATTATTCTCCAGCTTACAGAGTAGACATATTTAACTTAACATTACATAAATTGGATCACTCAAATATTGGAAGAAATCTAGCCACATAAGTGCAAAAACGCCAGGTTACTCTGGCCAGATGTGTTCTGGTACCTAAAGCGCTTAACCTAATTTTTTGAGTTATCTTCCCCTACCTTGTAGTTCAAAAAATGCAGAAAATACTGTTGTGAAGGATAATTTTCAAAGCTGTGCATAAGTGGCTGAATGATGGCTTGGCCATAGGTTCCTCCAGTATCTTTTACATACAGAGGGCTAGCTGGGAGTCTTTATGTGCCCTGAATACCTCCCTCTGGGGCAAGCATAGCTTTCACAATGAATGTCTCAACTAGGGAAAAAAAATTAGTGTAAAACTGCTCCACAATTTAAAAAAAAAAGAAAAAAAAAAAAGAAAAAAAGAAGATTAATTTCAAGATCAGCCACTTCTTGACCCAACATTTGCAATACTGTTTTCTTGAAGGCTTCTAAGCAAAGGTCAAAAGCTTCTTTCCAAAATGAGTAAGACCCAATACCTGAGTAGCTCTCCTGTCTTTCC
>NW_010522634.1:11257-16841 GCF_000687285.1 Phaethon lepturus
AATTTTAATATTTAGGGCAGGAAAGCTATTTAATTGGAGGAAAAAAGTTTTATTTTTTTGTATTTGAAAGAAAAGGAAATGACCAAGTAAAAAGGCATTCTTCTGGGCCTGAATGCAAGTCACAAGTTGCAGGAGAGCTGGAGGCCAGCTGGCATGCGGCCCATTTACAGTAAGTTGTTTACTTGTTGGCTAACCCCTGATAACTATAGAGAGTGGATCCATGAATCCAAAAAAGAACCAAGTTTTCTGTTCAGAGAGAAAGAACAAAGGAGGCAATGATAAAAATATTCACCCCGATGGTTACTACAGTTACTTCTCCATCAGTACAGCTTTTTTCTTTTTTTTTTTTAAAAGGATTTAAAAAAAATAATGTAAAAATTAAAACCCTTATGTATCAAACAAGGCAAAAACATTCAGATACAAGCAGGAACTGTATTATTAAAGAAAAACAAGGCTGCTATGTACATGTTCCCCATTTAAAACTCTAGCTTTCAAGGCTCTGTGCTCCTCGAACAAGTACAAGCACAAAGCACGTGTAAAACTGAGGAAGTTATGCATGTCACAGACATTTACTTCCTTCTAAGAGCTCTCAGTTATTTATGGCTAAGTTTAACCTTTTGATTCAAGAGAAAAAAAAACCTCCTGTTGGGTGCTTGTAAATATTCCCAATGCTGAAAGGCAAGTCAAACTGACCATACATATAATGCTTTCACGGCAGCTTTACTGGACGTGAAGTTTCGGGGTCGCAGCCCTGTTGCCCAGGTACCAGCTTCACCGGAGGGTGCATGCTGCCCTGCAATGAGAGCTGCAGCACTGGGACGGCTGCGGGAAGCACGGCAAGCGCCTCTGGCCTTCCCAAACAGGGAGCAGCAGTTCAAGGGTTTTCCAAGCAGCTCCTTCTCCCTTCTACTAGTATAAAAGGGCACAAGGCTTTGGGGTCTGAGCCACTCATGGACACTGTAGGCACTGGGGTAGTGGCCACTGCTCAAACACACTCTAAGGACTCTTTTGGGAAGAGCAGCCACTGAAGCGTCCTGGGGACTGCTGCCTGCCAGCCCCCAGCGACCAATAGCACAGGCAGCTGTAAATCAGCCACCGCACCCTGGCATTTTTAAGCCAAATGTGAAGCCACTGTGTAAAAACACCGCAGATTAAAAAAAAAATTACTAACACATGGCTATTCTGTTAATAAGCCTAACAGGCATCACAGATGTAAAGAGATAGTGAGAAGACGTTTGATCCTTATTCTGTTACTCACACAGAGAACAGCAGGTGCTGCCGTGTTGAATTCGCATCTGCATTTGATGTCAGTCAGCACGCACTAATCCCACTCCTGTGATTACAGCCAGACACCGCGTCTTGGTGGAGCGGTGGTAAGTAGCTGACAGGTGATACCTGCTTAGATCTCCTCTTGCTTCAGATGGACAGTTACAAAAATTGTTGTTTGTTGAAGAAAAAGACTTTATTCTAAACCATCTTTTATAAAAAGACACTCTAATCTTGTCCCACATGCTGCGACTGACCAACAGACTCATGACTCAAAATGTCTGTATTACATTTGCATGTCTACACTGAGACAAAACTGGCATGTTACTTCTTTATATAATATTAAGTATCAAATATCTCCCTTCTATATGTACCTTCTAATCTAATCAAATGTGTTTCATTCTGAAAATTTTAAAATATACTTGCATATAGTTTCAGTAATTGCCAGCTGGTGACATAATGGAAACAAGCATCACTAGGATGGGAACAAAGTAGTTTTCACTGGCTGAAATGCTTCATCAAGTGAATTCCAACACGCCTGTCCTGTCAACTGCAAACCTAGAAATTGCTGATTTATCAAATGCAATAGCACAATTTAGACTGATCTGCTTGCAGAAAGCTGAAATCTAGACTAGTGAAAGGTTACGTGTAAGGAGACAAAAGCCACAGGTAACAAAGAAGGTGTTGAGAAAAGCGGAAGCGGTTGAGCTGGATGCCTCAATACACTAAGAAAAACAGGTACTAAATCCAGAAGTACAGGGAGCAGAGAAATTTCCATTCAAGCTCAGTAGAAGAGGAGGAAGCAGAAGACATCGTCACTGTGCTCAGATGGCTGCGTGGGAGCCTGGGAGGTGATCCTGCCAGTGGCTGGGTGATTGATCAGCCACGCGTGCAGAGACAAAGGGCAGCAACAGAACTAAAGAGCTTATACAGCCCATGGCTGTTTGGTTACTCACCACTTGCACATATGTATAAATATGAGACAGAGGAAGTTGAATATGCAAAAATTATATTGTCCAAATGTTCAATATAGGTCTAACTTTCTCAATTAACTATCGCCATAATTTTAAAAAAACTTAAGGTTGGTCTTCTACACTGAGAATTCCCAGCACCCCACTGAAGATTCACCTGCCTGCATGCCTGGCAGAACAGAAATCACGTACAACTCGTGTTTTGGGTCCACCTCCCCCCAGTTACTAACTTAGCTTCTTCCCTTTCTCTTGCCCTCTTTCTCTATTTCACCTTTCTACTCTCCTCCTCCTCCAAATCACTATATTTTGTCTTCCTTTTAAAATACTGGCTGATATACACCTGGCTCGTACCTCCTAACAATTTTTTTTCCCCCATTATCTGTGCTTTTACCAATAGGCAAATTCAGATTAAGAAACACACATGCCCCGGACCAAACGCACACTGCTTAGTTTTCAAAGACCTTCTGAAGGTGAGTGCAAAAAAGGATTTATTAGAAGTATTTTTATCCAGTTTTCATGAGTACATAAAAGGAGATACAATTAATCTCAATTTTCATTTGTCTTTCTCAGCAGTACCATGAGGATGAAAAATACCAAACTTTAGTTGGCTTTTAAATGTGGCTGAACTCATCAACAGTAAAGAGGTCTAAGATAATCGCCATCTGTAAGGGACAGCAATATCCTTTTGCATGTATATGTACAAATTTTTACATTTTTCTGCACCTTTGTTTATTCATATGAGCTATCTTTATGTCAATAGCTTCCAGAAGGATTAAAAAAAAGCACTGAACTAAATAAAGCATCCTCCCCGTCTGTAAAAAGTACATTGAGAGTGATCTTGTCCTTCGTTGTGCTGCGAATAATAGAAAAAGGAAGTAGAGATTTAACTAACTCTGACATCCAAAATAAAAGGTGAATGTGTCAATGTTAATGAGTGTTACAAAATTATAAGCAAATATTTGATTCAGATTTTTGAGATGCAGGATGGTAATGACTATAGCAACCCCCACCAACTGTCAACAGTTTGGTGATAGCTTTTTTGAAGTGTGATGCTACAGAAGTATTAATGAAACCAGATGACACCACAGACACCTGCAGAAAGAGGAAAATAGTAACTGTAAACCGTGAACAGTTTACAATCATCTCACTCAGCAATGTAAACAGAAAATAATGGAGACAAACCAACATGAACACCTACTGCTGGAAAAGTCAAAAGAAACCCAAATGCACAGACCAAGAGACAGGAAAAGAAGGATCTCGGGTAGTCCAGGGAAGTGAGAAAGGTAAAACAGCTCTTCTTTGAGAAACCGCTAGTTTCACTAGAAAGTGTAGCTACACAGCTTTGTTTTTACACTTCTATGAACAAATTGTGACATGTAACAGTAAGGACATGACTGCTCAAAGCCTAACTTAAACAAAAAAATATTTCTTTTGAAGTTACCTGAAAATACTACTTGACTGAGCTCCAGAAATAAGAGCAAGCGAGCAAAGCAACGCACACTGGAGTGAAGCAACATCCAGCGAGGATGGTGCCATTAGCTACTCATTTACGGGCATGAAAAGTTCTTCAAAATACAAACTGGAGGAAGCTCATGATTCTCATTTTAACAGCAATGTCTACCAATGCAGCATTTAGTCATCAGCTCGTCTGTCTTACTCTTAACTCTTCACATGTTGTGTCAGGGTAAGTCCAAGCAATTAATACTTTGCCGTATCTGCACAACAACTCTTTCTGCTTAGAAAGAATTAGGAAAAACCCTCAGGGAAGAAACACATGAAGGATTCCCAGAGCCATTCCACACTTATGCATCAAGAACAGCTTTATCCACTAAGATTACAATTCTGTGAAAACTGTTACAGATTCATCATCATGGGAAACATACAGAAGCAGCACGAGGTACTTGCCCACAAGGAGAGAGTATGAAGAGGGAGCCGGCCAGGCCTCTCGGATCAGCACCGGGAAAGGACGACTGCCGGGATCCCATGGCAACAGGCGGCTGTCGCCCTGCCCGGCAGCACTGACGCTGCACCTCCAGACCCAAACCAAACACCACTGTACAACTGAAATATTTGAGTACAAGCTCTTTCCCAATATCCAATTTTCTCACCTTGCAAAAACCTGCAGATTTAATGCGTCTTTGAAACCAGGAGTTTAGAAGTACCAGGAAGCATTGCTAATAAATGAACAAACATCACCATGTTCCCTAGGCAAGAGTGATTATAAATAAAAGAGCACTGAATTCTATCGTTTGCTATTAGAAAATAAATAAATTACTGGAATAGCTAAAACGCTGCCTATCTCTATTTTTTCTTGAATGACGATATATGCACTATTTGTAGAAAACGCTTCTAAATATTACTTTTAGAGTTGTAAAAAAAAAATCTATTAATTCTATTAACTTTATATTTAGTCTATAAATGCACTGCAGTTAGGTTGGAGAGAAAGCAGTGATGTAAGTGAAAAGAATTTCGATTTTTGCAAAAATGAGGGCCCAACTGCTTTTGATAGTGCATCTGTGGAGGCAGCACAGGAGTCAAAGTAACATTCTTCAGCGCTGCTACAGCCGTCGGAAGTGTGTGTGTATGGGGGACAACAGGGACAGCTGGGGAAAATTACTGAAGATAATACATCATGACAGAGCAACCTATCTTTATAATGGAAGATTTTAATTTCTTAGATGTCTTTGGAACCATGACTACTGTAGGAAAAAAGTGAAGGATAGCTTTCAAGCATGTAGGAATTTCCCCAGGCAGCAGTTTGAATCGCCTGCTTCCTTTAATTACTTTGATTTATTTGCAATGTTAAAGACAAAATGAAGTACGGAATTTAACACACAGGGCAAGGGGAATACATGAATATACAGGTATTAACAATGAGAAAAAAAACCATGCAGGAAGACATCATTACAACCACCATAGATTTCACTAATGGTTAACACTATCGTATGCTGCATTCTCTTTCCTGAGACTTTCCCCCTCCATTTTGTCTGTTTGGCTTGCTGACATTTGGGCACAATTTCTTAAGCATTGGACACAAACACATATGACAAAAGTGTTCTGGTAGTAAATTAAAAACTTATCTAAGCCCCCTCAAGAACAGGCGGTATGGAACAGATGAGTACAGCATCGGGAGGCGAGCGCGCCGAGGCTCACAAAAGCACAAGCCAGAGGCCATTTGCTTTACCCTTCCTGTTAATGCAAACCCTCATTTACCTTTTGGGCTGCGGTTGCACACTGAGCTAAGGATTTCACAAAACCATCAGTCAGAACCCAGAACCCCTCCTCGAGTCCCAGCTGCCAGCTCCGAGCTCCATACTGTACAAACAACGTATAGATAATATTCCCTA
>NW_010522634.1:16872-32973 GCF_000687285.1 Phaethon lepturus
TACATTTTCTAGATGGAGGCTCCCCTGCCAGCTTGTCTGTGTGCTCACTGCACTTTCCGAGAGCTTACTAGGCTGGCACTCAGCTACCCAAAATAGCTTCGTATCAGCTAACCCAGAAACCTCCCTGCACGCTCCCTTTTCAGGCCCCGTCTCAGCACCGTTCCTGCAGGGAACCAGGCAGTCAACTTCTCATTCTGAAAAGCAACCACTAAATCCTACCCTTTGCTTCCTTTCTCTTACCAGCTCCCAAGCCCACAAAAGAACCACTCTTCCAGTTCCATGACAACTTGGGGTTTTTTGTCGGTTTCTTTCTTTTTAAATGTCCTCTGGCAAGGAAGCATGTCAAAGACTTAAAAGAAAAAAAAAATCCAAATATATTCAGGGCAATTGGATTTCCCCTGTGCACAGGCTCACTGACAGCCTCACAGAAGCCTAGGACACCGGATGAGGTGGTGTTTTTTGTTCAGGATAAAGGACGGCACTATCCCCAAGAGACTCACATGCTCAGTGACTTTACAGCTTTACAATCTACCACCTTGCCACGGGCAGAAGTCGGAGGACTCACTAACCCACAGTGCCCCAGGTCCCATGGAGCCATGCTTTTAACTGGAGGCACACAATCCCGTAAATACTCTCATGTAGTTTACCGTTTAGTTATGGAGTTGCTCACAACATGATGGTGAACCATCATTGCTAAACCAGCACTGAGATTTTAAACACAGTCTAAAAAAATCTACCTTATAATTAGCACTCAACCAACAGGCATCATTCAATGGGTTACACATGTTTAGAAGGGGTATTTCAAAGTAACAAGTAGTCTTATGTGGCACCCAATCACCTTTTGCATCTTTGAGGGTTTTTAAAACTCTACCGATTTTATGATTACACAACTAAACCAAATCCAAAAGTCTTATCCTATCCTGCAGAAGAACACTGTCCTGTGACAGGGGCTTCTATCTGTGGGGAAATGCACCGTAATGCTCAGAGCATGTTTTCAAAGTTGTTATTTCATCTTCCAGTGCAAAGACAAGGAGTTACACCATCTTCACAAAAGCAGAACCATTACAAATAGCTTCAAGTAGGAAAAACACAAGTGAAGAAAAAACTTTGTTAAACTTATTTCCCCTTTTTTTTAATACAGAACCTAGAAAGAGACTCCCTCATCCAAAAAAGAAACTGAAGTTTGTTCTTAAACAAAGAACAGGTCAAAAGAATATGCATCCCCCTCATGGCACCAGCAACAATCTGGGAAATAAACATCTCTGTGATTGTTGAAATATAATGTTTTGATAAAATTTGGAACTGCTGTTTTGCCATCTATTTCCATGACATTTTAGGGCTTCCCTTGTTAGGTATGTGTTGTGTTTCATTTGTAGGCAGTTTTAAGATGTCCACGTCTTGAAATGCTGCGTACAGGAAGACAGAGTTGGTAGCACTTGCGAATGCTTGGAAAGATTCAAAGAGCTAAATGTTGCATTTCCTTCAAAGTGCTTCCTCGGTTTATAGGCTGGGGTCAGCCAGGAATAGAAACAGAAGTCACTTCCTCCCTCGCCGGCGGTATGCTGGGCAACTTAGCCATATAGTTTTGTTCTGCAAGTCGGAACAAACCAAGCCACAAAAACAAGTGGACTGTTAGCAATATTCCAACCTCCTGATTGTTATTTAATAAAATATCAGATGTTCCAACATTTAACATGTTAAAAGAATCTTTTAGAGAAGAATCTTTAAAGTGATAAAATAGGTCCAAGCTCATTTGTCAAACCAGTTGCTCTGGTTGGAAAGTAGCTGTCAGATATCTAGTGTGACTAAGAACGTAATCTTGCAGGCATTCTGATATTAACTGCTCAGTTAAATAAAGAATGCTCTACTACTCAAAATAAAGAACTTTGAGCATTCAGATTTTTAAAAATTTACATTTTATACAAGGTGTTTTAGCACTAAATTTCATTTTTATTAAATCATGCACATGACTTGCAAATAACCTGGCACTTCATTTGAACAGACTTGTCTTCTCTAACTATGGAAAACAAATTCATTATAAAACTTGTTAGGTCATTTTTATTAAAAATGAAGGTGTCAGAATAGCTTCCTTGTCAGATTAGAAAATGGCAGATGTGTGGAGCTCAGTAGAAATACGCATTCAGGAAGGGCAGAATACATAAAACTACATGAAAATGAAACCAAGGGACTTTACAACAGACCAGGACTCAGATTTTAAAAAAAGATTACTTCCCACTGAAATCAATGTGGCCAAATGACCTTTAAGAAGCCTGGTCTGTGCTGTAACAAAGTAGAAAAGGTTAGAGAAAATGCGTTTTCTGAAATATGTACTAAAGTAGCAGCTCTTTAGACAGTGCCAAGGGAGACGATATTTGTGATCTCTCTTCCATACTTTGTGCTACTTCAAATAATAGAGAGAGCACATGCAATTTTATGTTCATTTTTCTTTTAAACCTTATCAGTATCATGTGGACAAAGTAAATGACACAAAAAGCATTACAAGTCTCCCCTTTCCTCCAAAAAGGGATTACATCATTTATAAAATTAATGTGCAAAAAAGACATACTATCATTCTTTACAAATTCTATTGTAAACTATGGTTGTTTAGAAGTGCAAGTAAGGTAGTTAAAACAAGCCTGCTTATTTTATTTTCAAGTAACCACAACTTATGACCTTTTACTTTTTCTTTCTTTATATTTTATTCTATTGTAAACCACTCTTTTACTAGCAAGTATCTCTTCAATGCAATAATTTCGCATATTCATAAGACCTAATCCTACTGAGCTAAATGAAAACACAGTAATTTCTTTCACAGAAACTAAAGGATTAAGAAAAAGTGGTGCAACCCTTCAGCCTCATCATAGTTGTTTTCCTCTGGAATCTAGCAGAGAGGATCATTGAAATAAATGAATGACAACAGCATACTAAAAGTAATTCACTAATATCTCTTTGGGGTTTCATTATCAAGATCTTAAAACATTTTAAAAGTTAACATTTGGTAACAGAAGGGTTTCTTGCATTCATGAGAAAACGGTTATGCAGAGGCGAATCTGTTTCTAATGGTAATGCTGATGTCTTCAGGCTACTTTAAACAACCCCCCAGCTTTCAGATAGAACTCAGGACAGTCCAACTCAACCTCTGACCACTTCTCCACCTGCTGCTTTTTGAGCGCACCCCCTCGCCCCAGCCCCGCTCTTCGCAAGCGCCGTCGCTGCCCTGGCCCCCGTGCCCCCGAGGCTGGGGTGCGCGTCACCTACCTACCGCGCAGGGCTGCCAGCGCCGGCCTCTCCTCGCCGGTAAAAGGCTATGTAAGCACCTAAGGCCGTAAATCTTTACAAAGAAAGTCCTAACAGCGTACATCTGTTCTTCCCACTTTTAGTTTCTCTTTGAATACATGAGGTACAGCCCCGCGTATTACATAATTCGACTACCCTCCATGTTTGATTTTTCGCTTCTGTTCTAGAAGGACAGCACATCTACCCCAGAAACCTCTGCGTTTGCAAGCAGTCAGACTTGCAGTTTGATTTGAGCAGTATTTAAACACAAGCAGCTCGCTGGCCATAATACCTACCCACACCCATCTCACCAGCAACACGTCCGCAGCGTCAGCCTCTGCACGGCTGCTCTGGGAGGCCACCGCGCTCAAGTCTGTGGTAATTTTAAGAGCCTGCAGACAAGTAAGGCACCTATGCTGGACTGAAGATTTCTACTTGGTGCAAGTTCTGCGTCACCACAAAAAAATGTCTGTAGGGTTTGCCAGCTGCATTTATTACAAAGGTACAATGACAGAATGGGCTGGGTTTGAGGATCCCCAAAGGCACCTCCAATCCCATCACTTGTGTTAACTGCAACCGCTTACAACCAGGCAGCATGTTTTCCCCTCTCTTCCTCCTCTGGTCATCAGCGTGCGCACCCTGTGTTCCACAAACTGCCGACCCTTGCCTGAGAAACCAGCACCAGCCCAAAGCAGTGGGCTCCTTCTGCCACCCCCAGCTCCCTCTTCTCCCACAACCCGTGCCAACTGATTTCACCCAGCCCACCTGTTGAGTTAATCTTCATTTTAGGTGAAGTTTTTCCCACTGATTAAAGACGATTTGTAAGGAATTCTAACATTCAGAAGGAATCTTAATTGCTCATTTCATGTGCAGTCTGCTATTATTTCAATAAACATTTATTATCTTACTAAAATTAAACTGTACAGTGAAAGTCCATTACGCCTTCACTCATCTCGACCATCAAAAAGCTTTTTTGGGTACCAAGTTCAGAATCCCTGATTTTTAAAGCATTCTTAAACGTATGTTCTCAGATAAAACTGTTTTTCTTAAATATTTTACATTGGCTCATATTCTGAACTTCAAAAAAAAAAAAGTCTAATTATATCTAAGTACATCACACATACTGGGACAATGCAATTAATTTTGGAGCAATTAATACATAAGATTAACAGAAATTCAACAGGCAAAACAAGGCAAAGGACCTGGCAGCAAAAGTAAAATTACACAACTAAAAATTACACAAAAAAAACCATGGGAGAGAAGAGAACAGCTAGGTAATACGCAAACTGAAATCAGGACACGGAACTATAACATCTGCAGGTTTTGGTGGGATTTTTTGTTTGTTTTAAGTTAACATGCATGGATTGCATTCTTGCATAACAAGTCCACACGTGTGCATGCATGGATTTATGAAAAACCTTTAGCTGATGGCTTTAGAAGTTATTGCTTCAGAATGGTAACAGCAAACTCTGAGAAAGAACTAAAAATAAGCAAGAGGAAAAAACACGGGGTTACACAGCAATACAAAGCCTGCCTACGGTGCAGAGGTAATGATTTAAAATACATTGTTACCAGTTTATACCACCTAGCCAAATTAAAAGCTACAGAAAAACTATAAATTTTATTTACGATAGCACATTATAACTGCATTCAGACACACCTCATTTTTAAGTGATATGAGAGATCACACAGTCCTTCCCTGACAACGCATCGCTGTGACAGTCAGCCTCCTTCCAAGCCATACCATGCGTCCTTAAGTGTCGGCAACGAATTCGGAGTAGTTAAAAACCGCTTAGGAGCGCGGCACCGCAGCAGGCCCCAGCGCAGACTGCTGAAGTCCAGGGACACACCACATTCAATTCACCATGACGAGCGGCCCAAGCGTGACTCCCAAGTTCTGGAGATGCTCCACCATGAAGCCATTGTCATTTGCAGCATTTGACGTGTTCTGGCAGCGCTACCCTGGCACAGCTCCCCTTCCACACGAGGTCGTGCCAAAGCCGCAGCAGACCCTGTTACTACATCATTCCATACGATCAGACGCACACCCGGCGAGCAGGTTCTCCAAGCGATGACAACGAAAATAAACTGCATCAGCTGCTCTCTTCTGTCACAGGTACCTGACGGCTCAGGTGAGACCGCAAGCAGCAGAGTGGCCCTTTTGAAGCTTGGCAGCAAAAGTCACGAGCAACCCCAGAACTCCACACTTGTGCTCTCAAAGCAGGTTGAGGCATGGTGTGGAGACACACCACGCAGGGTTTAGAGAACTCACCAATGCGCTCAAGCCAAAAGCAAGGCCAGATGCCCCAAGCAGCAGTGTCCTTTCTAAACGTCCCCCTGGGAGGGAAGGGAGCGAACGAAGCCTTCTCCCATCACACACAATTCACACATCTGGAAGAGAGCCATATGATGGCTGGAGGGTTCTCCTCCAAGACCAAAAACTCATTTGCTAAAAATTTAATGAAATTTCCAACCACGGACGTCCCATTTTCACACCCCTCTCACTACACCAGAGAGACGCAGCCAAGCTCCTGCCTACTTGTGAACAAAGAGGTCATCCACCTTCAAACCCCTCTTCTCAATGAGTACTTCCAGGAGAAGCAGGTATTCAAATACTCAGAGACAGGAACACACACATTAAAAAAAAACCCAGAACACCACACCACCCAAGTTTCTAACACACGACCGAAGTCCCCGAGACAGCCAGAAGCCCACCACAACAGATCCTTTAGACAAGGACAATTACAGGACTCTTCCCAGTTTTCTTGAGAGGCTGATAACCAAAGCATCAGATCTCCAAAACAAAACAAACAAAACAGAAAACTAAGCCACAAAGCTATAAAATCACTTACATTATTTGCTTATTTGAGTAAACTACATACTTCATTGATACTCAATTATTTGCTCCTACCTGACAGTACAGCAAATTTCCCAAGTCTCCCAGGTAGTATTTTGAGGCAAACTACTCATTTGTGACCCGTTTTCTTTTTCAAAAGAAAACTAGCATCCTGAGCAGTATTTACTTAAAACTTAGTTATGCAAATGAAAGCAACCAGAAATGTGAAGTATCTGAATAAAGCAACAGAAGAGTAAATTGTGCCCTGCTGTTCAGAATTTTCATATTAAGTCTTGTGTGACCATGATGCATAAATATGACTATGAATTCCAGCTGTTTTCTGACACACAGTAACTGTACAAACCTATTACAAATAGTATGAAGAATGTATTACTGTAAAATCTAATATGGAACTCAGTTTCTTAACTAAATTACAGTAGCGGTGACCTGAATTCAAGACAGACATTATTATTATTTTGGAAATCCTTCCCCAACAGCATTTTTGCCTTTGCGTTCTCAGGAAAATTGAGGTATTTGATCAAAAAATGGAAGTTGTGTATAGTATTGCATCTCCACAACAAAGTATTAGCTGCTTGTTGGATACTAATTTGCAAAGTGCGTCAGAATTAGAATTTTCTAGGAAGACTTAACACAGACTGAGAGCTCCACAGGTGCAGTTGGAATATGGAGTTTTAATGATAATCAATTGATACAGACTACATTAAGAATGCAGTTGGCTGGTACAGAAATGTACTTCACAGAAGATGTCAAGATGACCTCTGAAGAGGACAATTTCCTCCTGAAATCCAACGCAACTGTAGTGATTATTGATTTAAGGAACCATTATTATAAAACTCTACATGATATCCTGGATAAGTAACACTGTGGCCTGGAATCTAAACTTAAGTGTCACATAAGAGCAGCAAGAAAAACTGACATCATCTACATTACAAGACTGAACTCCGGATGCCAGCCAGCGTTACCTCTCCCCGAGCAAGAGCTCGTGGAGCTGCAGTTACACCTCACTGCTACTGCCAAAATGCACCTCTGGGACACGTGAAGCGGCCATGTGATAAATGCAGCGGTGCAGGCCACAAAACTAAAAGGGACATCTTTTGTCATGGTATATATAGTTGTATTTCGAGCAATACAGCACATAGCTCGAACACAAGGAGACACTATGTTCAGCCAGGAAAAGAATTCTGGCAGAAAACGTCACATTAGAGATTAGCGTAAGCTGAGTCAGGTAAGGACGTAGGAGGCATGTGCACAACATTACACCTTCTTTGTAGTGAAGATGAGGTAAGAAGAAAAACCTGCAGGGGAGACAGAGTAATTGCACTAAATTATTTTCCCAACCCAACACACTACTTCTGGAAGCACAATTACTCACCCCTCCAGTAATAATTCAAGATGCTGGACTTGTTATGCATGGGGGACAACCTGCACCCTCTTGGACTCCTGCGGAAAAGCAGCAAGAGTTGCGCGTCCACAGTCTTTCAGCTTCCCTTTAATTAAGCCTGCGATACTTAAGTGCTCCAACACACGGATGGCATATGCTCTGTGCAGGTTACCCTCTCCTTAGACTCCTTTGCAGGTGACCAGCAAAGCCGTAGTCACAATTTGTCTTGCCCTCACATATGGGCAAAGTTAACTGTAATTTTTGCATTTAATTTTTTCCTACAGATGTTTGAAACTAGTTGATGTGAAGTCAGTGCCAAGACAATGAGCTGAAATGTTTTTGGGTTTTTTTTTCTGCAATTTTTTTGTGTGTCATCTATTCCAGCTGTATTGGTTCACTTCTGTCCCGTGGGAATGAGGCCATCCACTGACAGTATCTGCCTAGTATTTCCAGAACCCAGCACTAAGGACAGGATTAACTCCTGGTCTATGAATGCCTTCGTTATTTAAGCAAAGGCTGTATTATAAATGGGTATCATACTATAGTGAATCTGTCAGAAAACCACTGTGATGACAACACAAATAATATGTACATGCAACAAAGCAATACATTAATACTTCAGTAAATAAGATTAAAATTTTTGTATACTCCTAGACTCTGGGGGACAAAGACTATAAAACCAAAGACAGCTTAACACAACAAGCTCCCTGGGCCTGCTGCAGTTAAATATTCTTCCCAGAAACTACCTGGTCACACACACACTTTTTTCTGTGTTTTTAAGAACAGTTAGAAGCTGATCATTTTATGAATGCATTTTGAAGTTAATTTTTGTATGCCAGAGGCAACACACTTTCAGGTTTTTTGTAGCTACAGATAATTGTAACTACAGCTCTGCAGAGCTTTTCCCATTGCTTATCATTTCATTTAAAACCAGGATTTTATTGGTATGTTATTTATCTCAAGAATAACGACATTGGAGCCGTTCGCAGAATGCATATGTTAACGCTACACCAGCACGGCAGTGGTAGGACATCGGCTTAGGCAGTCTTCATCTACCCTAGAAAATGAACGGAGATATAACTGTGTCTTGCAATATTCCACAAGCAAGGGTTTTGTGAGGAGAAAAGTTACTGCCGAGAAACATATGTTCATTTTCTCCCAGGCAAATTTCTGAGTGCTGAGTACTTGCTCTCCTCTTGTAAAGCTTCTGGAGAAGACACTGATCGTAACATCCAATGGCGCAGGAACGAATATTCCTCAGGCCAGTCAGTGGTAAAGAGATTTAACAAAATGTCCTGAGAAAAACACTCCAAATCACATTTTGCATTGAAGTGCCAACACTGGATCCCTCATTTGCTCCAAAACGAAGCACTCCAAAGAGGCCCAGAAGCCACAGGCTACTAAAAAAAAATAGTAACAAAAAATTCTATTAGCTTCTTTTTATAACCAGCTTACAATAGGCAAGAGGATAATGACTTAAAAGTTTTATTTCTTGATTGAATATTGTACATCAATAAAAAAAGAAACTATAAAGGAAGGTGGCTGAAATTTTTGCGACCACCGTATTAGACGAGTCAAATTTGCCAGTACAGCACCCGTTCTGCTGAACAACATCTTACAAAGGAGGCAGCGAAGAGTTGTGAAAGTATCCGTACTTGAGCTCAAACACAGGCTGGTAGAAGCACTGCCTTTCCCATCACACTCCAGACTAACTGCAGAGTTTTGATCGCTACAACAGTATCTGCCTTGGAAATTCAACTAAGTGAAGCACACGTGCTGGCGACCAGCCATCACAGACAGAGGTACTGAACCTGGCCTGGAAATAAGAGGAACGACAGATCTAGTTTTGCCAAGCGTAACAAACAAACAGCCAAACTTTGGTAAAAGCATTACATCCAAGGCATGGTTGGCCTTGGTTCTTCCCGGCAAAGAAGAAGTTGGGCAAAAAAACTGTAAAAAAAAAAAAAAAAGAAAAAAAAACACGAAGCCCCCTAAAGCCCACCTGCTAGGTGGTGGCTACAAAAGGGGACCTAGGAAGAAAGGTGGACTCAGTAACCTTTTAAAACATAGAAATAATTCTGGTTTACAGTTACATATATATGCATAGAGTAGTTAGCCACTTGTTCATTACCAAAATGAGCAGTAACAGTCAAAGTAAGGAGTGACATTGGTATCCCCAAGACAATTTGCTCTCACTGGGCAACAGTTATCTTTAACACAGTAAATATATGATGTAGGAGTTGTGCAATACATATATTTCAGATTTATGAGAAGGTTCATGAGTAGAGATGGTTCTACCATAGTTTTGCTTTCACTGCCAGCAGAAGAGGACAATGGGGTTCAACCATTATTTACAATGCATAAGAAAATGCAATGGGCAACAAAAAGCAACTTGTGTTTTATAAGCCAGAGATGGGTTTAAAATAGAGATCACTGTAAGGGGAAATAACTTAGCAGAAATTAACGATTTGGGCTGGACTTATGAAAACCTACTCAGCTATCAGCTAGGGGGAATGCAGCAGCTGAAATTGGAAAAAGTGGATTACATCTTATGTGAACTATCATTTATGTAGCTACCTTCTCATAGTACCTTACAACACGTTCTGCAGGGCATTCCAAGCTAGATTTTTTGTTGGATTTTGAGTCTTGGAAATACACAAGTACAGTATTACATTAAGCTGACAAATCACAACATAGACTAGTGAAACCCTGAGCACTCCCTCCAAATAACAAGTCTGGTTTTTATATCAAAATAGAATTATTAGAAAAGACATATTTCCATATGTACCATGCATTGCATACTGCTGAGTCAGACAACATTTAAAGTACTACATCCAACCGTGCCAAGCCACTGGCCTTGGCCAAAAGCCAAGCTGAAACAATGCGGTAAGACAAACGGACAACTGACCTTTACCATTTCTAGCAATCGTTTTTCCCCTTCCTTCTAGTAAAACGTCTGAGTCCAAGAAGGATCCCAGTTAAAGAGTGGTGGCAGAAAGGTAGCTGCTCCAGGAAGCAAGGCTTTGGACCGTGACGGACCAGCAAAACTTTATCCCCCTTCCAGATTCTCCTCCTCTTTCATGGCTTCTCTCAGCTCTTGCCCTTTCTTAAACTTCCTTAATGATCCTGATCCCCCACAAGCTTAAGTACTAGGAATGATTTCAAATGTAATAAGAGAAGCCGTAACACTGCCAATGGGGCCCAGTTTTTGTAAATTCTGGCTGTAGGCTAAGAGAAAAAGCACACAGAAACCCCTGCGCGGCTGTGTTGTTCCTCATCGTCCTTCACTCCCCCCACAACAAGCCACATCTCCAGGAAGTCAGAGGAATAAAAAAGCTGAGCGATGGATTTAATGTATATACCACACAAGCGTCCTACCAGCATGTGTTGCTAAAATAATTTCCTTGAAATTTAACAGTTGTCACTGGCATTTGTGTAATAAATCACAAATAATATCCCATCAGAGACAGACACCATCAAACCCTCTAATTGTTCAGTGAAGCATTTACCAAATACTTTCAGCCTTGTTGTTTTACTCCACTTGCAGATACTGCCTCACTTCTATTAAAGAAAGTGTAAGGCAAATTCCCTCAGTTAGTCTACTTCTCCCCCTTATTCTATCCACCTCTCCTTAGTTGTCTCCACTGCTATTGATCAGCCGCCCACTCGCTCAGGTGGGAGACCTCGCCAAAGCAACCCAAGTGAAGCTGCCCGGCCGTCTTTGGAGTCTCACTGCCGCTCAAGAAGATTTTGAGCGTGAGCTGCAGCCGAAACACTGAGCTGCAGCTCCAAGTTTTGCACATCAGCGCAAGCACTGGCAGTTTCTTCTATAACCCTGAGATACAGACAGTAATTTAATGACTATTGCTGATTCAGTTACACCAAACCAGTTTCTGGAGTCCATATTCTGCTGATTATCTTCAGAAAATCTCCTACTGTTCACAGGAAAATTGGTTAAGTTTTCTTGGTCCTGATTATCACTTGTCTCATTAAAGACAGCACACTGTGCTATACTTAGAAGCAAAATCACTCAGAAGTTGTATGACATCAATTCAAGACTGTGTGTCTATAACGAGATATTACATGCTTTCCATTAAAACAGGCAGATTAAATACTACCTGAACATCAGGACAGAACTGCAGCTTTTCTTTGTATATGTTTAGTATGTAATTAATATGAATAGTCAAATAATTCTACCAACACCAAGAAACGGAAATTAAAGTTTAGCAATTCTGAACCTCAAAATCCCAGCCTTCACCTCACACAATCAGTACCTAAAAAGGGGGGGGGGGGGAACAAAAAAAGACCACAGGAACCTGGCAAGATAGTCCTTCCTTTGTTTCTAAAATAAACGCCAATTTTGTTAAGTCTTCTGTAAGATAAACAAACAAATCCACAATACATCTCCTTAAACTAACACAGTTTAGACCAAATATTTCTGACAAGGTTCAGGAAGAAAGAGAATTCCTGCTTCAAACCCATGGGTTATTAGCATCTCAAACATTTTAAAAAGAAGATGGAGTTGCCTCTATTTTGTGGAAAAAAAAATAAAGCAAACCCAAACAATGTTGTTTTTAGAATTGGACTTGGTAGTTTTAGTGTGTAAAAATCCTTAGGAAGTAAGAACAGCTTCCATAAAGGCTAGAAATAATGAATTTTTATGCAAAACTCAACTAGGAGCCACCCCAAAATTCTTTATGCATTCCTTAAATTAAGAAAAAAAAAATCCATTATCTTAAGGCAAAAGAAAGCGATAAAGTGTAAGACAGCCTTGCAGGTCGCAGGAATGTAAAGACTCGCAGCCGAGTGCCGTTAATGCTACCCAGTGGTGGAGGCAGGCTTTTGCCTATGGTGCTGAGGATGCTTCCTCGCCTGCCGCAGCTCTGCCCGGCACGCTGCCTGTCGCTGCCTGCCCGCCTCCAACACAAACACGCCAAGCACCCTCCTCAGAACTGCTCCATAAAGCAGCGATAACATCCAGCACTGCTGTCCTTTTTACCCTAGGATCAGACATATCCTGTACATGTTAGTAGCTCGCGTGGGTTTTTCATCATAACGTTATCAGCAACATAGTATATAGAATTGGACTTTATGAAATTCCCCAAAAGCCGGGCAAACATCAACATGTAAACCCATGAACACGCTTGGTTCTACCCAAATAGTTCTGTAAAATAAAAACAGTACATGAACTTTACAGAAGTATCGTCAAAAGTGACATTTCCATTACTTACGTGGAATCTGCTTAAAGAGACAGAAATTCACCTCCCAAACCCAGAAATAGTTCCCCTTGCCTTGATATAGATTTTATAATGATTGCCATCAAAGATACAGCGAGAGCAAAATAAAAAACCCCACCAGAAAGACCCCCATGAAACAAACTAAAAGCAACATGGAAGTTGGACTGATTATGCAAAAGGTTAGTACAAAGGATTTCTACTCTGTCAAAATAAACAATAAGACACATTCCATATTCATATATCAAAGTAGAATTTATATCCACAAATTCCAATTTTCTTTTCTGGATTCCTTATATCACATAAAATTGCTTTAAACACTTTAAAGGGGAAAAAAAAAACCAATACACCTTCACTACAAAAAAAACCTATGAGAGAAATCTAGAATGGAATAGAATGGAAGCAAGTTTAAAGTTGTCTTCCTGAAACAAATAAGAAGTCCTCACACACCTCTTTCCAACCGTGGGAAAATAGAGCAAATAAAGTGTAGGGAGAGCCCTGGGACTGGCAGACAACACTCTGGGGATCAGTTGTCAGTGGGGAAATAAAAAAAGGAAGTTAAAACAGACACTTCATTAAAAGCCTACAACTACGGGTTTTACGTAGATGGATTTGATGAGCCATTTTCTAACTAAGATCCCACAGAAACACAGCAAAAACCTCTTCCTCCACTGAGACCAAACACTGTGCTTCTGCAACTGTATGTTAAAAAAGGAACAGCTAAGAAAAACAGACAACTAGGTGTTCGTACGGAAATCAGAACCCGGCCCCGGCTGCGAGAGGAGACGTACACAGCCACCCATTGAGAAAGCTGCCACCATCACACTTACTGCTGAAGGGTTTTACTTCAGTATCCGCACCACAGAAAACACTACTACAAAGTCACTTGAAATACATACTAACCAGCTCCCCTAAAATACCCTGCTCTCAAAAAGCCACCTATAAGCAAGCCCTCCTGCAGTTCCATTTACGAGTTAAATTGCAGGTATGTTTAAATCTTACTGCAAATATTCTTATCTCTTTAAATGCAGTTATTAAACAAACCGCTAAGTATTTCCTACTCAGAATCTTCTTGTCCATGTAAGGTAAATGTAATACCAAGCAAAGCTAAAACTCTAGTTCAGCTTAAATATAATTCTAGAAATTTACCCAGCAACCAAGTTATTTTTGTGCATAACATTTAAGTAACACTAGGACGAAGAAAGGCAAAAAATCCAGTGATTGATCCTCTAACCCTTGAGAACGAAATAGCTTTTGTATACACTTAAATACTTCCTTCTATACTGCCTTCCATATGGATCCTTCTACCACAGACTCAATCTTCCCTTTAGGTTGTATCTCAGAATTTTTATTTGTATTTATTTTTTTTTTTTAAAGCATGCCAGCTCCCCTCCTCTTTTCTTTCCTTTTAATACCAATAGCTGAGTACTTGGTTAAAGCTACTATTGTACTATGGAATAAATATGCATCAATGATGTCTGATCAGACAGCCACACGTAACAAGCAAAAAAGGGATGACTGACTTCAAAAGAAAAAACAAACCCAAACAAACCAGCATGCATCTAGTTGTGCTAAACATACTCATAGTATTTCAATAAAGAGCAACAAAAACTAATTACCTTGAATAGCCATTAGAGAAAGCAGGTCTGCCAGAAAGGCTGAGCGTTCCCAAAGGAGCCAACGTCTCATCCCCTGATCCCTGGCACCTATTCCAATTTTCTGAACCGGCAGGAAGAGACGGAATGATATTAAAAATTGGTTTCTGATCCTGCTGCTGAGAGAGCGATGCAGTATTTAAATCATAGTGATACATTTGTCCCCCAGAGGTACTGACACCATGAATAGATATGGCAGAGACTTTAGTACCCAGCAGATTAGACCCAGAGAAGTTTGCCTGACAATAAATTGGGCCCACGTTTTCTTGCTTTATGCCAGGAGTACAGAGTTCAATGAAGTCTTCCTTTTCTGTTTTCACTTGAGGCATTGGCATTTTGGAACTGGGTAAAAGGTCACCACGGTCATTAATTTTAGGTTTAGTGTCAGATAAAATAGGAGGCTTGCAGTCTTCATCGAGATTTCCTTCCAGGAGAAACGCATCATCTGCAGATATAGGGGACAGCAAGCCACCGTCATCTAGCAATGGGTCAAGCCTCCACGGACTCCCATTGGGCTCTTTGCCAGGTGATACCGGCGGCAATTCTAAATCCTGGAGAATATCCAGGGTGCTTTGGTCTTCAGAGAATAACTTCAAGTTGCCACCATTTGAGCCAACCTGGCTTTGGACTGCAGCTCCTGACTCTAAAGGGATGTCGCGGCCAGCCATGCCTGGGAAATCCGGCTCAAGCGGCACCTCAGAAGATATTGCTCCCTTTGCGTCCTCGGCCAGGCTTGAGGACTTGTTCAAGCTCGCAATACTTTCTTCCAGGAGCCTGAAGTCCGTTTCTCCAGAAGAGATGCCAATCTGGCCCTGCTGCGAAAATCCAAGGTCGTTTCCCATCACTTTTGCATCTGTTTCACCCATGTACAGTCCCATCGAGAGCGATACTGCCTTGGAAAGGTCTGGCTGAGGCACATTGTTTGCTAACCCTTTTGAAAAGTCAGCCAAAGCAGGTTGCTGATTGGAATCTGACTGAGAAGACGCGGGCAGAGGAGATGTAGACACAGGGGCTTGTACAGTAGCTCCACCCCTGAAGGGTGGATGAAAGTCCATCACAATCCCTCCTTTGGTACTGATGAGCGCATTTTTCCTTGTTTCATCTTGATCCGATGAGTTAAGCAATTCTTTGGAATCCATTACTTTAACATTAGCTATAAAAAGATCAGAAGCATTCAAAGTTAGCACAGCAAGGATATTTTAGTAACAGCATTAAAAAAAAGTCTCAATCATTAGCCTGGCAAACCTGGTTGAGCTGCTCTGAGAATGAAAGCACAGCACATCAAGCTATGAACTGACATGTGCCACATCTTTCTCAAACCCACCAGGTTTGTTTTTGGGGTTTTTTGTTTGTTTGTTTGTTTTTAATTTCTGACTGGTAACAAGGAAGTGTATTTTCTTAAAGCTCTGCTAGACCTGGATGGAGTGGTAAGTCTGCCTGCACGCTACTCAGAATCCGACTACAGCACAAGACATCTTCCTGGACACACTCCCCAGCTCTGTCACCCATCACAGCAAGGAAGCATAAAAATCATTAAAATACCCAATTTACAAATTTTGGAAGGTAACTTTCCTGGTATTTAATTACATCTTGAGCAGCATAGGGGAGAAAGACATTTATCACCCTTCCCAAGCCAGCTCCCTGTCTACCTGCAGGTTTGGATGTGTCACCCACAACAGGTACGGAAGCCTCCCGAGC
>NW_010522634.1:33017-34250 GCF_000687285.1 Phaethon lepturus
TTATTGTCCAGCAGGCTACACAGCCTCTCTGCCACAAAGCTTGCTATCTTTGCATAGGTCCAGCTCAAAATGCAACTCGTGAATCTTGAAATAAACGCAATACAATTCTTTAGATAAATCTCAAATTTATAAGTAAAAGCTAACTAAAAAGAAAGTAGAATCTTTATTAGCCTCAAACACTTTAACAGCTCACTGCTATTCTCCAAACACCTCCAACACTGAAAACAAATCTCCTAGGTTTCATCTGTTTGTATTTACTGCATTTATTCTCAGCACAGAGCATAAATACATGGAAAATAATTGTAAATTCTTAGGCAAAACTTTCTATCCTGTTTGTCTACGGCCTAACATGAACAAGACACAACCAACAGGGATCAGCTCACACTCCCCCCCAGCCCGTAAGAGGAGGCAATGCCCAAGGTAAAGCCTGGCCACAGAATTATCCATTAAGCCAAGCGGCCCGAGTGCTCACAACAAGTTTACAGTCATCTTAATTATAAACCTGCCGGCTCTGCCGCCCATTTTCTCCAGACTGGCGATGAACGCTGCTGCTTGCTCTATGCCAAAGTTAAGATTGATCAACAGAAAGTCCCCACGTGTAAAAAATTTTTAAGGTGGCCCCAGCGAGCTTCGGCCTGGGCGAGAGCGTCCCGAGCGGGAGACGCTCAAGGCGAAAACGCTTCTTGGTCCTTCACCACCACATCGCATAGCCTTAACGTGTGCCTGAGCAGAGGGTCCCTCGCCCGTGCTTGCCGAAGTGCCGGCTCTCCTGGGTCGCGCACGGGCGGCCACGCTCCCACCAGCCGCCTGCCAGCCGGGACCATGGCTGGTGGCGCAGAACGGGAGCACGGCGGTCCCCCTGAAATCTCACGGCCGTTTAAGGTAGACACTGCAACAATGACTGGAAAAAAAAAATTATGTCTATCCACCTCCAGTTTTGCCTTTTTTCTTTTTACATGAAGGGGAGAAAAAATGTAGTTATTCCATCTGACAATTTCCCCCACGTCAAAAAAAGCAGCCAACCATCCAGCATAGAAAACGTGTCAGAAATCAGATGCAAGAGTCTGCCCACAGGAGGAAAAAAAGCTGGGAATACTTAAAACTGATGGATTACAATAAATTCTCCTTTGCAAAGTATAGTTTTCAAAGAAATGTGTCGAGACCTGTTGAGCCGTCTCCCTGGCACACCCACTTCTGCAAAATAAGGCCAGCCCATGGTTGCAAGGCTGCGCT
>NW_010522635.1:0-23070 GCF_000687285.1 Phaethon lepturus
AAATTAATTATTAATAATAATGAACAAATAATTAATATGTTAACGATGCTCTGGTTTCCTTTTGAGTTCCTTGGGGATGTTTCTGCTCCTGCATCCCACAGCTGAGTCCGAGCAGGTGGTTTGGCTGCAGTTGTGGGTGGCAGGGCATGACCACACTGACCCTTTTTTGGCTGGTGCTTGTGCCCAGCCCAAAGCCAGGGAGCTTATTTCGATGAATGCTGCTTGACTTGCTTTGTATTGATGTGTAAGAAAGTTGCTGTCGGCTATTGCAGACTGGGGGGTAGAGTTATAAACTTAGTGCGAGCTGCCTCTTTCAGGTTTTAACAGGTAATTATTTAATTGGGAATCAGATTAACACAGATTGGTCTTGTGGTTAAAGCTGTGGTAAGACATGGAGGAATTAGGGATTTAATTCCTCCTTTTGCCACTGTTGGCTCATCAGTGAGTCATATTCATCTCTGCTGTGTTAAGACGGGAGAGTAATGCTCCTTTTTGGTCTCGTTCGAGGGCTCTACACGCTGCTGGGTGCAGGCTTTTGGGGCAGCCCTTTGGTCTGATTGTGGTCTAATTTTGGCTATTTGGGGTTTGCCTCTGTGCCAGGTATATTGCCACCTTCCAGCACAGCAGGGACCGAGCTGCCAGTCTGTTTGGGGAGCCCTGTGCATCTTGAGCCAAAGAATGATCCTGTGTGTAATGCTGCATAGTAATGTTGTTCATAAAGTAGCAAGGAAAAAAAGCTTCCATAAAGTAACAGCTAATTCAGGTCTCAGATGAAGGCCAAGCCCAGCACAAGCTTGTAAGAAATACCCTGTAAGAGGCTGGTTTTGGTCAGTCTGGTCTCTGTCCTTCTGTGCACGATGCGGTCATAGCTCCTAAGAAGAGATTGCCGAGTTCAGACTTGGCTGAAAAATCAAGGGAAAATAAACTGATTAGCTGGGCAGGAATAAGAGCTGCTCCTGTGTGAAGCTCATCTTTCCTGAACGAGCTGGAGACTTTCATGCTGCTGAAGTCCTGCTCAAACCAACGCTCTTAGCGATGAAGTGCAACATGAGTGGTCTGTAGGGCTTCAGCTGGCTCTTCGCCTCTCCTTTGGTTTCCAGAAGAAAGCAGAGGTGAGAGACTCATGGACATCTGTGAACAGAGGTTATTTCCTCTCCTGCTGGTTACCTGCATGGTTTGCAGTTTTTGTGCAATACCCGGACTCATTCTACTTTATCTCACTTTGACCGAATCCATCACAGGATGGATGTCACCTTGCTTTAGCTGCTGCGGGAGCTTTTGGCAAACGCTTGCTAAACAGCTTGCAAGTGGCATCATTCTGTTCATGTATAGAGCTGGTGAAGTCTTGTTTTCATGTTGCAGTTCTTTCCTCTCAATATGCTGCACAATTTTAGCTATAAGATCATGACAACAAGCAGCATTTAAACTGTCCAGCACCACACGCTTTCCTACAAGATGACCACAACTGGCTGTAGTGTGCTGGGGCTCCCTTGCTGAAGGAGATGCGTCCGCGCAGTTTTCGTCACAACAGCAACTGGCCTTTTGGATGATGGATTCTTCTGCAGATGTTCCTGTTCCCGCAAACATCTGGGCCCTGCTGTGGCCACTCGCCATGGGATGGCTTCTGTGCAATGCTGCGAGCAAGGCTCAAATCCCCCGCACCCGGCGTGGGGACCGGGCTGATGTCAGGAGTCTGGAATTCACATCCCCTCCCCCTTGCCTTTGCCTTTTCCCCCTCTCCTCCCTAAATAAATGTTGGAGGTCACTTAGGAGCTGGCTGATTTGACTCTCGGAGCACAGGGAGGTAACTGGAAGCAGAGTTGGCGTTTTATTGTAATTTTAGTTGCTTAAACACAGGTTGGGCTGTATGTATGCAGATACTTGTGTGAAATAAAACATGGTTAAAGGCAGTGGGAAGATCTAAGCGGCAAGGACAGCTTAGACGAATGTGTGTCATCCACATATACTGTCTAACAAGAGTGAGAGATGAGGAAACATTACGGCTGTATGCTGCTAGGGCCAGACGCTCTCAGCTGGTTTATCTGCAGCGTTGCCTTGGATTTGCCATATGTTTGTAATCTCTCATTGAGGGCCCAACTTCTCAGGGTTGTGGAAACTTTTAAAAACTGTCTAACAATGTACATGAATTTTCCATGCAAATATTAGGCTGATCTTCCTGGTAACCAAAACTTTTTATATTGTAAAAGATCTGTTCATGCTATTTTTTCAGTGCTGGATTGTTTATTGTGTTCAGTGCTGATGTGCGTGCTGTAGCCCTGCCCCATGGATGCAGCCAGTTGCATATGGCATATCCCTTGCAAAGCCTCTCCCTCTCTTTTTCTCTCTGGTCTTTCGAGTAATATGCTTGATCCCACATGAGGCCAATTTTTATTTTTTCCCTTGCAAGATTTTTTTCCTGTATTTTCCTGCCTTTTGGGGAGATGTGTCCTTTGCAGCAGTAGTAATGCCGTGCGCCTTCCTGAATGCAGTTGGGCTATTTGTGATCGCTCTATGAGCTGGTAAGAAGCTTTGCACCCGTGGCCATGCAGTGTGGCAAGATGCCCTGAGATCCTGATGAAAGCTGGGGCAACCAGCCCAGGGGGTTAGTTTTGGGTATCACTGCAAACATCAGACTAGCCAATGTGTTGGCTGTCCTTGAGGATCTGAGTAATATCACTCTCTGGGGAAAATAATGGATCAAGTGGCAAAAGAGTACAGCTGTGATTTATTGTCCAGGCAAGGCTAAATGAAGGTGTGCAGACGCTTGCTTTGGGCACTGCTGGGTGTTTGAGTTGGGTGTTTCATCTTTCTGACAGCACTTTGTTCCTAGTATCAAGTCAAAATTAAGAATAATCTAAGTGTTTAAAGTCAGATCTGGTTATTTCACTTTTGGAGACACCATCATTCCTGATGTGAGCAAGACCAGATTGGGAAGTTAATGAGACATATCACTTGCAATTACTTAATCGATGTTCTAAAGACCTGAACATCTGGAGGTGAACCAGCCCTGACTTTGCTGGTGTGGGGAGCACTGGGTGTGAGACAAGCACTCTCCATTTAATTTAATGTCTGCAGCAGCGAGCGCCTCAGTCAGGATATGAGCCTAATGGGATGTGTTTGAGGAGGGCTGTTGAGGGAAGAAGCCTGTTGCTTCATGTTGTTAGTCAAAATGCCTGTGCAGATTTTTTCTTGTTCTGTGAAGTGTATGTGTTGGCCGTCCAGCTGCATGCTCATACGCACTGGTGGTTGTGCAGAAATCCCGTTGTGTCATGGGGGGAATACCTAGCAAAGAAGGGGAATTATTAGATGGTATTTGCCCAGGCTTGGGCTGAGTTAGAGGGGGCACTTGACTGCCTGCAGTGGAGTTGTACCGCAACCTGTGTCACCTGCCTTCACCTTGTGCATAGACTGTGCAGGCAGCATGACCAACCCCTGAGCCCTGAAGCACTGCTGGGATGCTGCTCTGCCATGACTCGTGTTTGGCCCCAAGGCATGGCTGTGGGTTTACCTGTTATCCCAGCTGGTGTGAATTTATATGTGGTGGTTTTGCATGGTGTGTGTAATCCTTTGGGGAAGCTTGCTCAGGTATTTGCTTCAAAACAACTTTTTGGATCAACCAACTTGGGAAAAAAAGAATGGGAATGTTTGCATCAGCATGATGGCAACTTCTTGATTTAAAGCCTTTCTCTCGGATCATGAATTTCATGTCTCATGCTTAATCTTCAGGATGTGTTTGGGTGATGGAGATTGGGTGAAGACATCCAGAAAATATAACTACTATAGCTAATAAGACAGTATGTTCTCCCTTCTGCCCTAGTGCAGACAGCTGCTCATCTGTTCCTCCCTACATTGAATTAATGTCTCTTACCAGCAGTGTATGGTGTCCTAGCTTTGAAGCTGGTATTAACATTTTATTTGCAGATGTATTGAAAAGACGTTTCATCTGTTTTTAAAATTGTGATGAATGATTTGTGTGAGGCAGGCTAATAATGACTTGTATCTGAGCAAGTGCCAGTCTTATTGCCTGCTAATTCTTGTTTTCTCCTTTTCTTTTTCAGCTGAACCTGCAGATCTCTTGAAGGTATTAGATTTTCATAATTTACCTGATGGTATAACAAAAACAACAGGGTTTTGCACAAGCAGAAGATCTTCGAAAGAAGCAGATGTTGCTTATAGAGTAACAAAAGACGCTCAGCTTAGTGCACCGACAAAACAGCTGTATCCTGGTGAGTCTGCAGCTTTTTATTTGTCGTATGGAAATACCTGATCCTTTTCTCAGATTCTGCAGGCACATACAGGGCACTGCGTAAGCCCTTCACTTTCCAAGCGCGCTTGCATGCTCCCTTGGCAGGGCGCGATTCTGCTGTTTCATGGGGCTGCAAACTCTTCAACTGTCAAATAACATTGCAGTAAGTTGTTCTTTTACCATTGCACTTGCAGATGGTGGTGGGCTTCGCTGCAGAAGATGTGGCCAGTGCCTACATCTGTTCTCTCCTCTATTAGAGAGTTTCTACTGTCTTATTATCACACAGTGACATCCAGCTGGGGAGAGAGACTTGGAAGATGCAAAGGAACGCAGACCATGTTTTGTTCTGCGTTTGTGGAGTGCCAAGCACAGTAGGGTCTTATTCTGTGGCTGTGGTGTCTCTCATAACACAAATAATCACCATATAAAAATAATAGTCTGCCCCACAAAAACAGATGTCCCGAGAAAAGTTGTTTGAAGAAATCAGAGGTTTGTTAGAGGAAGCCACTAAGATGCAGGAGTTTACAATGCCCTTGAAGAGCATGTAAGCTTCTGACCGATTTATTTGTCACTGAGGATGCACTGGAGTTTTTAAATTTTTTCAAGCCAAGGGAGTGTGCAGGGATGCTGAGAGTAGGCACAGTAGGACTTTCTAGGTTTGAGAAAAGTGCCTTTGAGGGAGGTTTAGCAATGAGGTGGAAAGAGATGCTGCACATAACTAGTCTGTGAAGCAGTAGATGACTTAAGCAAAGCAGACACACACGTGTTCTCCTTTGGTGTTTGAGAGAATTAATGACACAAAATGCTGTAGGTATATCAGAGGTAATGTGGCACGCCACTACCAATGCTTTTTAATTACCATGCTGCATCTGTCAGACCCAGCCTGTCAATGGCCTAAACGCGGACTGTGAGGCTGGACTTCCGATGCGCTTGCATCCTCCAGTCCTGCGTTTCCTTCATTGTTTGTGTTATCACTAAGGTTATTTTCAGACTTCATTATTATCCTGCTGTGACAATAAGCAGGTGAATTATGTTTAATCTGTGGTGAGCAGGAGCATAACCTGTGTCTTGCATACAAACTGAGAGCCTGACATGAGAGCAGCAGTCATGGGCTGCAGGCTGGTAGTGCTCCATCGCATGGCCAACCCTTAGTGAAGGAGCTGCTCAGTTTTGCCTAAAGCCCTCTTTCAATGCCTGCGGAAGTGCAGAACAGACCCTGTATTTGTCCTTATTGCTGCCCAGGGCAGGACAATCCTTTCTGACTATAGACAATATCATCACGTGCCCAACTGCATCCCCCTGCCACATGGTGCCTTCATGTCCCAGAGGACTGTGCCTGTGGATATGGGGAATATTCATCCCAGGGACAGGCTGCAAGGGCCCTGCAGTGGCCCCTGAGTTCATCTGTCCCAAGGCAAGACCTGCTTGACCTAACCCACTTGTGTTTAACCACTCACAGTCATTCTTTCTATATGTATTCTGAAATGACTTTTAGTTTTGGACCGACCAGTATCTTCAAGCTCAGAATTGCTTGAAAGAAATGGTTCCAGTTTGGAATATGCAACTGGGATGGGTTTGGGAGCTTTCTAGTAATTGCTGTAGCCACTGTGAAATCTTACCTGATCACCTTTATTATGGAAACCAGCAAACAGTTGTGAGCCCAAGATACAAAAAGGATTGAGTATTCTGGCTAATTAATGTAGCAAAGAGACTGGATGACACTCGCTTCTGATAAAGGTTAACGTGACAAGACAGCATGCAGAACTGCGTTGTGGTCACAGGAGAGAACTCAGCATTGTAGTAGATTTTCTTGCTTTTGTCCTATACTGATACTTGTATGTGCTCCTTGAGTTCTTGGTTTGCATCTACTGCTGTCTTTGGATGAGAAGATCTGTATAGTGTTGCCTTGGTGTCATCAAGCAACTTTCCAATCACTTCATCATCTGAACAACCATGGGGTGCTTGAAGCAGCTCTGTCTCCAGAGACTTCTAAAGTCATTGGTCTGCTCTGCTCTTCCCTTATTTCCTTAGCAAGCAGCAAAGTGAAGAACCCCCAGTGTTTTGCATCAGATCAACACGTGTTTTCTCAGTACATCTCTGTAACTAGATGTGACTTCAGCTCACACCACCAAATGAATGAGAGAGGAGATAAAGATAACAAAGTAATTGCAGTGCAATGTACCAGGGGAAATGTGGTTTTAGTGATTTCACGTTAACAGGCGGGTGGGTTGTAGCATAACTTTCCCTCTTTGCTGTAGAGTGCCCTAGGCAAATGTACACTACACATAATATTTTGTGCTAATTAGAAGTCGGTGCTTTTCTAAGATGGTAATTTTATGGGCTTTGCATTCTGCCTCCACAGCCGCAGCCAGCAAGATATATATAAAAGCTTGTCTGTTTTTTCAAGCCCACAAGAGTGAGAAAATCTGCTGAGATGCTCTTTGTCTTTGCTCCCTAAATAAGTTCTGCTTCCCAGCAAAACCATGTTCTTCCAGCAGAGGCGAGAAAGGCAAAGTTTTCAGTGGCAGCCAGCAGAATGTCATTTGCATTCTTCTAGCAAACTCTGTATTCTTCACACTGCTTGTGGGTGTCTGCATATATGTTTAAGAGCTCAAAAATCTCTATTATAGCTTGAACAGTCATCTCTGAGGAAAACAAGCCATTCCAAAATTGAGAGTTTCTAGATGAACTAAAAGCCCAGAAGTTGGTGACACCGTTGAAGAACACTTTTCCTTTGAAAAGTGGCTCTGGAAATGACACCATCTCGCACAACAGATCTGCTTTGTCAGTAATGGGATCGGATCATTGCTTTTGCTGATTTTTTACTATTGAGCAGCTAAAACTTTCCTGCCCTTCCCAGATCAGCAGCAGGGCCCTTTATTTTAGGCTGTGTTTGGATACACCTGCAGGATCAGGGTTAAGAAGAGGTCCCAGCTCTCCCTATTTTGAAGACCATGAGGTGGCACAGGAGTCTTTAATCCCTGGTCATGGTGCTCGGGGAAGAAGCTCAGCCTGACTCTACTGGTTTGCGTATCGGGGCATACCACAGATGCAATCTGTTCAAGTGAAGCTAATGGCATCAGCGTGCAGGGAGCTGCATGGGGTGGGGGGATCTGTGCCCACCCTGGGACCTTTTCAGCTCTTTCTGTGGCCCCATCTGCAGAATTGGGGTCTTAACCCTTTGCTGCCTTGCAGGAGATTGCATGTAGTGAATTTGAAAGGACTTGGCTGTGGGCTAAGAGTGGTGCTCAGCCAAATTCAGCATCAGTGCAGTGCTCCTAAGCGGAGAGATGGATGTGCAGCATCTCTCAGCATGAGCTCATTTGAAGTGAATCGAATATAAGGGCTTAATCCCAAACTCGTTGTTGGGGGTGGGGTGTCTCCATTGTCTTTAAGGGGATTTGGGTCAATTTCTATGTGCTTCATATATTTATTATGATGTATTTATTAGTATTGCTGTGTGGATGCGTTTTCATACATCATTCAATACCCTGGGTCACTTCTAGCTATGACAGTGAAGGCATTGTTAATTTGCCAGGACAGCAGAGCAGCAACAGTAATGTCAGCTATAATTCATTCATTATGGTTATTTGGGTTGAGAAACTTGCATCACCATGGAGACATTTTAATAATAATGAAAAAAAAAATTAAAAGCAGCTTTTTAATGAGTTGGCAGCTTGTCCAAGTTGAAAGGTACTGTATTGTGGATTCATAATGAAATTTTGGACGTGAACTATTTTACATAAAAGGCCCAAAACTGTAGCCTGTAATTGGAACCAGGAAGGCGTATGGTCTTGATTCAGTGCTACAGGAAGATTTGTATACAGCAGGAGGGAGATAAAGCTCAGTGCATCCTATGGGAGGCACAATAATCGGATGCCTGCCTTTGCCAAGTATCTGGGTCTGTGTCCTAGGGAGAAACCGGGCTATAATCATGGCATTTAATTACTGAGTGCAAGTCCTCTATTCAGAATACTGCTTTATGCTGCTTTCCAAATGTGATTTAACTACGGTGAGGGATATTAAATAGGTGCAAGCAGTGTCTCTGTAGGTACCCTCGGGTGTCCCCCTCGCTGTCTGCCAGCACGAGCTGTCCGAAGCGCTGCCCGTTTTGGACGCAGCCCAGCCTGCCCGTGCCTCCCGTCTCCTCCACCGCCCGGCCGTGTAGCCCCGTGCTATGCAGCTAGATGCATTTTAAACACTGGTTTGCTAATAAAAGTTAAAGCGACTTCCAGGCAGAAGAGGAGAGGGTGAGCTCATGGCCTCTCTGTGTCTGGACTTGCTAGCTTTGCTGCGGTTGGAAGAATTCCCCCTTCCCATGTTCCCGGTCCCCTCCCTGGGTCAAAATCCCTTACGCAGCCCTTGGACACCATCTCAGAAAAGCCTAAAGGGGCAAAGGAAATCTATTTGACGCTTACGGCCACTGAGCTTGACATTTTTTGTGGTTTATAAGGCTACGGATCTGCAGCTTAAAAATGATCCATTGTGTTATTCCCTTCCCCGCATGCTGCCGGCTGCCACACACGTAGTCCCAGCGCACACCCTGTCGTGCCCACGCTGGGGCTGCCCCACTTTACTCTGCCCTGCTGCGGTTTAAGATTTCCCAAGCAGATACCCAGCGGTACAATGCAATCCTTGTTTTTGAAAGCCTGGACCTTAAAGGAAAGACACCCAGCAAGTTCTCACTGCTGAAATGCAGCATCTGAGGTGGTTATGCCCTGTAGGTACCCTCTGTTTCAGTAGCTCCCATCTCCAATAATTTGATCAAGCTCCTTACTAATGCTTCTGGTGTCTTTTAAGACCTCCTGGTTGGGATGTGCATCCAGGCTTTTCAGTTTGGGCTCATCTTTCTAGCCTGAATGGCAGAGAAAACAAACTGAGGAGTTGTGTCCTGTGTGGGGTGTGACTTGATGCCCGGATCGACTTGAAATGTGTTTGGCTTTGCAGGGGTTGACCCTGCAGAGCACTGCCTCCATACTGACCGTACTTGCTCCATACTTTAAATGTCATTGAAAAATAACCCTTGCAAAAATACAGGTAGGAACCACTAGAGATCAGACAGGGTTGCTTTCCTGAGTGGAGAAAAAGCTAGGAAATTTTTATTAGATGCTTTTTAATATGCAGACAAATTAGTATCTCCTACTGATTGCCAGATTTATTTATGCTTTCAGGTTTTTTGTCTGTACAAACCCTGAAAGCCAAAGCCACAGAATGCTCTGTTCTCATCTGGAGAACTTCCCTACTCTCCTAAATAAAACCCTTCAATATTGCATGTGCCTAACTGGCATCCGATGCTTAATTTCCTCTGTCCCTCTGACATCTTAAGTTAATTTGAGGACCTCGTGATACATGAAACAGAATGTTTTTGCCTTGTCTCCTAAAAAGCTCTAAAGCACACTAAGGAAGGGTTAGGTGCAAATAACACAGATTTAAACTAGCAGCTTGTTGAGAACCTCTGTTTCGCCAGCACTATGGTCTCGTCCCAAAACAGTAGACCCCTTGCCATCCTTTGCTTGCCAGTTCAAATGTGGGATGGCTTTTGGCTCTGACAGAGTGCGATAACAGCTGGAAAAAGGCTTTCTGATCATAAATGAATGATCCTCAGATGCTCAGTTCTGTGCTTGAGTTTTTAACATGCCATTAGAGCAGGCAGCCCTTGGGGGACACTGCTTTATGCTGGCTTTGCTGGTGCAATCTACTTTGGGTTGCAGCACGTCTCAACCCTGTATCACAATAGGCTTTGGGGGAAAGCCAGATCTTCACGTGGCAACTAAGATGCTGCCTTATATAAATTTTTAGGGTTGCTGACGTGCACACATCTGGAGGGATAAACCAATGGTCTCTCCATGGGTCATTAGACAACAAGACTGTTTCTGTAGGGATTAATTTTCAAGGAAACCTGACTAACCTCTTTGCTTTTCCACTCCAGCTTCCCCATTCCCAGAGGACTTCTCCATTCTAACCACTGTAAAAGCGAAGAAAGGAGGTCAGTCCTTCTTGATCTCAATTTACAATGAGCAAGGGATCCAGCAAATTGGTGTGGAGATGGGTAGATCTCCTGTATTCCTGTATGAAGACCATACAGGAAAGCCAGGCCCAGAAGACTATCCTCTCTTTAGAGGCATTAACCTAGCAGATGGCAAGTAAGTGAAATTTTGTGCACAAAGGAAAAAACAGTACATTGTTTATATCAATACCAGCATGTTGAACATTCTGTAAAATAGGAGTCATGTATATATAAATGTATATGCACACCTTTGACTACTGTCAAGTGTCCCATTCTTGAACTTTACCCTTTGGTGAATAAATACTGCATATATAAAAAAATATAAAAAAGCATGAATTGCATTCTAGTCAGTGCAAATTCTAACACTTATGGGGGTAGGAACACTGATTTTTGCTGCCAAGGGCCTTAAGAAATTGGTTTGTCTTGCAAAATCCATACTTAGTCTTCCATAAGGAGGGTAGAAAAGTGGGATAGCCCGCGAATTATCGGTGTGGTTTTTCCCTCTGCCTCTTGTTGAAGCCAGAACTGGCACTCTCCTACCTGTTTTGGAAGGATGAGAATTGAATGGCATCTGGCAATACAGCCTTTCTATTTCAAATGAAGTCTTTAGGGTCTGCCCAAGAATGACTTTCATGTGTTTGCAGATGATGGCTGGCATGAAGGTTTGCAGAATATTGGTTTATGAAAGCTGCATTATTATACAATTGTTAGCTTGTTCTTGAATGCCCAAGGCTCTGTTTAACACATTTGTGGACTGTGTTCTAGGTGGCACAGAGTAGCTATCAGTGTGCAGAAGAAAAATGTCACTTTGATTTTGGACTGTAAAAAGAAGATAACCAAGTTCTTGGACCGAAGTGACCATCCCATCATTGATGTCAATGGCATTATTGTGTTTGGAACAAGGATATTGGATGAGGAAGTCTTTGAGGTAAGTTGTGATTATGAACAGCTCTGGAGATAATTTCACAGAGATGATGAGCTGGGTTCTGGCTGATGAGGTATTTACAGCCCATTTTTGGAACTCGTACTGGATGTTTGCATAATAGAACAATGTCATGTGCAACTTAAAATTAAGTTTTTCTTCTGACTAGGTAAATACTTTCTGTAATGACAATAAAAATGGTGGACCAGGTGACCTGTTAGAGAACCAGAGGAGCTCACTGGTTTCATACCCTTGCTGGGATTCTAGACCAGTACCTGCACTTGGATTTTGTAGGTCTGTAGCTCTTGTGGTCTTGACTTGTTTAGCATGGGACGACGGGCTCATAAGGTTTTCATTTAACCCTGTGTTGTTATTTAGGTGAACTTGCAGGGACAGTAAATGAAGGCTGAGAAAAGCAGCTCCCTTGCATGTCACAGTTCACTCTGGGGCTATAGGAGTTTGGTCTCTTACCATGCATTGGTCGTTAGTTCTTGGTTTCTTGCACCATGACATAAGTGGACTCTCCTCACAGCTTGTTTGGCAGCTCTGTCACCTCCCACACAGCAACTGCTTTTAAAAAGCAAATCAAAATCGTGATGGGTGGAATGTTCCCATGAGTGCCTCTGATTTAAGCAAAGAGATAGAGGATTATTTATAGACAAGGTACATATGGTAGAAGTTCTTCCCATAGTTCAGCAGCTAGTTTAATATATGCATTTCACTAGCAATCTTAACTTCTGCGGTCTGCTGCACTTCTGAGATTTTCATGCGTATGATAATCTCATCCCTGATCTTTCTTGCAAGCTAGAATTGCTTCCCCGAAATCAGTGCTAGTGCAATGGAGTGTAAACTGAGACCTATTGATCCCTATCTCCTTGTTTTTATGACATTTATGTGGAGGAAGAGCTGTATCTCATGGGCCTCCCCAACCCAGCAGAGGGATGGGGAACATCTATTGGTGGGTAATTAGAGCCGAAGCGAAGCCAGCTCTTGTCTGCATTTTGCTGTCACTAGGAAGGAAGGTTCCAGTCTGTTTAACATTACTAACATCTGGGAGCTGGTCTGCTGTGAACAGCAAGAATGCATGGACTGAACGTTGCTGCCAAAATCCCAGTTACAGAGTTAGAGCTGAATCTCTAAATTGTATTAAATTAATAGACATTCCCTGGGAAGTTTAACAATTAAAATAGAAAGTAAAAGCTGGGTTTAATGGGCACTGGAGTGTCTTTTGCAAGTGTTGGATGTTCTGCCAAAAATTTCAGCAGTTGCACTGGATGCTGTGTTTTAAGTGGAGTTGTTATATGAAGCGGTGACCTTTTCTGGGGAGCCACTGGATCCAGGGATCTAGCAGATCCACTTGAACTTAGTATCACATCCAAACTGGATAAGAAACCTGCACTTCAAACTACTTCATTTTGCAAAGTAACACAGCTTCCATAACTGCCCTGAAGCTTGAGATGTTCCCAGGTGGCTTTTAGTGCTCACCTAGATTTAGGACTTGGTGATTCTTCTCCCAGCCAAGGGAACACATGTTTATGGGCAGCAATGGTCTCCGAGCTCCACTGCTAGCCCTTCCCATGGGGCTGGCCACAGACCCCTTGCTGAAAAGGACTTACCTAGGGGTAGAAGCTCAGAGGGCTTGTGTTCCCCTCCGCTGGAGCCTGTTGCCTGTTCTGGGTATAAGATGCACCTACAAGATCATTGCAGGCGCTTACTGAGAATGGGGCAATTACCAAGAATTTTTTCCTCTGTTTTACATGTACTGATATTATATAGCATGCATATAAACCCCCCTCTAGTTCTGGTATTTGTCCGTTGTTCTTTTGTCATCCTCGTCAGACAAAGGGTTTTCAGTGTATCCACACACACTAATCAAGATACCAGCAGCTTTCAACTGAACGTAGTTAATGTGTTTCATGAAGGCAGTGGACTATAACCTAATTTCCTTCATATCTCGGCAACTTAATTTCCTTTGGCCTCTCCTTTCTTCTTTCTGCCAAGCCTAAGCAGAAACTGCATAGGGAAAACTGTGTCTCGGAACAATGGGAAATGGGTGTAAACTGTTGAAGTTCTGTATTCCTGAAAAGCTGATAATGTCTGGACTGAATGCAGAACGGTGAGATGAAGCTGCTGCCGTCATGTAGGCAACTGCTCCACAAACCTCAGCTAACAAGATGTTCCCCAGTGCTTTCTGCACCCGTGGTGTTGCCTGGCTCTTACACGTTTGTTGCTTTTGCTGGAAATTAAAATAACGCCGTTAGCTGGGAGTGGGATGGAAGGCAGCGCTGGGGAGGCTGTGTCTCAGCATGAATCAGCAAGAGCTGTACGTAGTGGGTATTCATGTCCTCCTTGCGAGGACTGCAATCAAATAAAACCCTAAACACGTTTTGTTTTGGAAGTTGTAATTATTTAAGCTCCAGGTCTAGCTGGGGTCGCGAGCGAAGCAGCTCTGCTGTATTCATTGATCAAGCGCCCAGATGGGGACGTCCTCGCTCGTAGTCTGCTGCAGAAAAAGCCTGGCAGGAAAGGTTAGAGGAGTTTCAAAATATTTCTCTAGCACAACATTCTTCCAGTGGAAAAATTACTTCCTCTCATTAAAATTCAATTAGTTCAGAGGCTGTGTGGATCTCTCTGTACGGCTGGGGAAACGCCGGGTGGGTTTGAAAAGGGGCCAAGCCTGGAGCCTAGGTTATACAAGTTATGTTTTGTGCTGAGCTGTTGTTCAAAACAGGAGTTTACAAATGTCAGGACAGGCTCTCGCACCAGGGTTGGGAAGTGGCGGCTGGCTTCAAGCTGTGACTGAGAGGATGCTGTTGTGAGACAGCAAAGGGCCATTTTGTGGAGAGAGGAGAGGAAGAACAGAACTAGCCCACGGTGCGGGATAAACGCTTTCTCTCTGCTTGCAGGCTGTAGTAAGCAGTGTTCCTGGGGCCACAGCAGCACTGGAAGGAAGTCAGAAGACATGTGAATGTTATCTCATTTTTAGAGGGATTAGCTGTTTCTTTTGATGTGCTTTTTTTAAACATACACTAGAAACCAAGTCCTAGCACAGTCTAATGGTTAGGCATAGGAATAGAGAGAGGATCAAGTTTGGGAAAGTCCCTTTCCCAGAAAGCAAAGCATCTTCTCCCTGAAACCCGGGGAGACTTCCTAAAGCACCCTGGTGACGTGATGGCCCTGCTCCTGCCTCCGCTCCGCAGCGATGCGCCGCGTGAGCTGCCTGTTTGCTGCCTGCGCTCTGTTGCAGGAGTCACCTTTTTGTGCAGGATCCCATCAGGTCTTGTGTGGATAACAAGAAGCTGGAAGTTGAGCCCAGCTCTGGCAGCAGCGTGTCGATCCCAGGGCTGGCCCGCCAGCCCTTGCGTGGGCTGATCCCTGGCAGCCTGCGCAAGTGTCAGAGCTGAGAGTAAGTTGAGCGCTTGTGGGGCCGATGCTTTGCCTGCTTGAGGGTTTACTTGGCTGTTACTCGCACGCTTCTGTGGCATGTTGTACCCAACAGCCACGGCTGTGGGCTGTTGCGATGCTTTGTGGTCTTTCATTGGGGATCATCCTTGGAAGATGCTCATGCCAAGGAATTTTTGCTCCATATACAAATTGTCACTGGGTCCAGGGGACCGCACCTATCTCCCTGGCGCTTCCTCCTTCCATCAGGGCAGGTAGTCAGGCTGGAATATGGTCTCTTCTCCCACCCTCAAACGAAGCCTGGCAAGGCTTTGATGTGTTTGGCCAAAACAGTGTGCAGCTCGCTTAATCCATTTGACTGCCATGTTCCAGGACCACACAGATGGCACCTCCCCATGGGTTGGCTTTTCCAACCTGTCCCTTGCTGTGGTGGTCTGGTGGAAAAGCAGTTCAGTTGGTTCTGGGCTGAAAAGGTTGTTCTGGTTTAGCAGACGTGGGTTGAAACAAAGTTCAGGTCCTGGCTCACTAAGGTCACTGGTGCGGTGTTTCTGTCCCAGAAGTGTCTGTATTACAGCAGTGAACGGAAATCCCGTAACCCACAGCTTGGTGGGTTTTTATGCATGGAAAGTGCTGCACAATGTCTATGGCAGGTCAGTATTCTTGTCCCTAGGCCGAATTAGGTGAACTTAATCCCTTTGCAATGGTGTTCTGAAGCATCTCATGTATTCCTACAAGAAGTTTGGTTTCTGCAGTAGGGTGTGCCCCAGTCGTGTTTTACTACTGTTTTACTCTGTAGACCAGCACTTCCCAGCAATGGGCTGATGAACAAAATGAAACTTGTCCAGACCTTGACAAATTCTTCCATATTTCTGCTGGAAGTCCTACTCTGTCTTCTGATCCGTCAGGAAGAGACTATTGTGTGAGGCTGTTGTAGCTATAAAAGTACTGTATAGTACCTGGCTGGCAGAGCTAGCACTGGTGTCATTAAAATTATGATGTGGACATTGGTAAAAAAAAGTAGGTTTTAGTAAAACTGATATCCTAGGAACAAGTGAGTATGTTTGATGTAAATTATTTTTGGTTCATCTGTTCAAAATTTTGCAGGATTGTCCCACAAGGTATCTGCTGTTTAGACCCTCTAGAAATAATGTTTTGGAGTAGTGTCTGCTATTGTTGTAGATGAAATTAGTTTTCCAATAAGTGGAAAAGCTCAGTGCATGCGTATATTGCTTTTTAAGGTTTATGTCTTTTACTGTTGTTGGCCCCTCTGGAGATAAGAGGAGCTTATTTTGTCGAGCTGAGTACCATAACCGTGTCTCATTGGTGTAGCTGGTACTGTAAAACCAAGTGGTTTCCTCTGATCCTGCCAAACAAGGTGCAAAGTGAGAGGATCTCAGACACCTGCGGACACTATTCTGCCAAGGCAGTGAAACTGAGGGGCTGACGAAGTATTTGCTGTTAACTCACGCCAAAGCTTGTCCTGGGATGAGATATGGTGCAACGCTGGGCTTTGGGTGATGCTGAAAGGATAGTGCTTTTAATTTTCTTTTCTCCTTTGTGTTTTTGAAGACTGCTAGTGAAATCAAGACGTCAGAAATGGAGGGAAAGCAATTTGTGCTGGGGCGAGCCAGAAAGCCCGGGCAAGATGCCAGAGGTGCTCTTAGGGCTGTTGAACGTTTCAAGGTGCAACAAGACAAAGCAGAATAGATGCTTCGATGCTCTTAGAGACATTGGGGCTGTTCAGGTGCTGTGTTGCTCTTGGGTCAAAATGCCAACTCTCTTCTAATCTTCTGCTTTGTTTACACTTCAAAAGCAATTATCACTGTGGTTGATAATCCCAGATTTCATTTCACTATTGTCAGGGTTTTCTCCCTTCCTTCCCATGCTTTTGGCTGTAGCATTTCCAGCTCTGGAAAGTGCTCTTGTTTTTAAACTTCTTGTACGTTATTTTTCAGACACCTCGGGTTGGAAGATTGGATCTACAGCTCTTACTTTAGAGAAAGATGTACAAATGAAAATAGGGTTCTTATACGTTTAGGTGCATCTTATGGTATTTTTTGGTGTTTGAGGATGGAGAGATTTAGGGCTCCCCTTTTGCAGTCAGATCCGCTGTTAACATTTCCAATAGCCTCTATTGCAGGAGGATAGCTATGCGGCTAGCACAATGGGCTTTGGGGAAAGCCACATTGGTGGCAACTGCAATATTTGCAGACTTTCTCAGGTCATGGGTGCAAATGCACTGTGGGAGCCTCAGCTCTGAATCTCTGCCCGATTCGCCTCTAGACCCAAGTTTGCCTCAGCACAGCTGCCTTTGCTGTTCCTGTTTGCGGGAGGCTCTTGTGCAAATGAGCGGTGGCAAGGTACGGAGCACACAGGAATGCTTCTTTGGTTACAGGAGAAGCGACAAGGTCCCCAATATTCTCAAACCAGAAGCATCATCTCTACTCAGCTCAGTGAGGCTTCTCATGAGCATGGTGTTGAACCCATCATGTTCTGCAAGAACTGGGCTTAGCCCAGAAGGTCAGGAAGGAACTAGGCAGAGCTTATGCTTACTAAGTTTTTGTTAACCTTCAAAAAGCATTTTTAAAGTTAATTAGGGTCCTATAGTAACCTCAGTTTCTGTCAAGATGTGCCACAGATACATGTTCCTGTGTATTTTTCCCTACTTCGGCAGACTGCTGAAAGAAGCGAATTTACAGTTCTGGCTGCCTGCTTTCCTGGCCCTGCCAAATCTGATTTCACATCTTTTGCTGTAGAGCCTTTCAGGGAGTGCAAAGAGTCGATGTTTTACACCACCGGCATATACCATGGTGTGAGATGATGGAAAATAAAATGCTCTGAGCCAGCATTAGGGTTTTTTATTGAAGATAATCTGTAGCTTTCCCCGGTCTACTAGTAATTCTCCATTTAGTTGCTGGTTTTCTCGTCATTTCTTCTGCTTTTGTTTTTTCAAAGGGATCCTCTGTAGCGAAATGGTGCACTTGAGACATATGGATTAAATCACAGAACTAGGCTCTTCCAGAAGAGCAATGCTGCCTAGAAAATGTCTACAATTATTGAAGATTATGCCTCTGGATGGGTTGGCAATTAATGGTGAAATTTTGGTGCCAGAGTACAAGCAGTGCCGTTGGTCTAATCAAAACCTACGTGTGACATTTGGCTGCAGTTGGCAAGGTCTCGCACATGGCATCATCTTACACAGGTGCCCAGGGACAGCATCTGGTTTTATCAGTGTGTCTGTACCGAGGGAGGGCCAGGATGGGACCCAGAGCAAGAACTGCAAAACAGCTTGTAAAAGTTTGTCTGGGCTTCAGGTGGTTTCGTTCGCATCCTTAAACTGACACCGTTTCACCTGACCTCTGTCTGTCAGGTGCCAGCAAGGAAAGTGAGGATTCGGGTGGAAACATCAGATTAATTGGTTGCATACACTTTGCTCAAACTCTTGTTTTTCATTTAGATTTGCTGGGTAATTGGCAGTTTAGCCATCTGGATTGCAGTCAAGCTTTGTGACTGGGTCAGGGTTGCCTGTAATGATGTAGCTGTATTAGTCATGATTACAAAATACACATATTTAATGTTTCTAACTTTTTTGATTTTGGGGGGGAGGTGTTTTGGTCAGTGGTAAATTCTATTTCGTAAACTGTAAAAGAAAATTGTGCGTTGGCATGCGTAGATAATTACTGCAGTTTGCTGGTATCGAATGCCTTCAGGCCTCTGATAGCATACAATGTGCGGGGAGACGTGCTTTATTGTTCAATCTGAACATAAAAGTGCTTTTATTGATGTCTAACAGTTATGCAGTACATCATTTATCTTTTAATATGACCAAGTTAAGCACCAGCCTAGGAAGCTGCCTGGTCTTACTGCTGCCTGCAGTTTGTCCGGAGTCAAGCCTCAGTCTTGCAGGAGGACCCGCATGGGTTTCGTCTCTGGATGGGTGCTGTTGGGTGTTACCTTCAAGGCAATGGATGTCTCTTATTGAGTGGGGGCTGCTTCTAACTTCCAGCAATATGTTGTGTCAGACGGGCTCTGACTGCTGAGGGTCTGGATTTCAGTTTCAGACACCTTCATTAGTTAATGTGAAGAATCCTCCTCTGGATCTTTGCAGTCGGTAATATACAGTGTGTGCTGTAATTAAAAAAATAAGGCAGAGTGATGGCCCTTGAGCCCTACTGATCCTACTTGAGGGAGTGATAAGGCGAAGCTGTGGTTATTCAAAGCACTTTATATTCCCTGCGTCCAGCAGAGGAGATAAAAGGAGGACTCTGCATGGAAGGAGATGGGGAGAAAGCAGGATCCCAGGAAGCCTGGCATCGTGTAATAGCGGTGTGCTTGGCTGCCTGTCCTTGCCTCGGCGCTGGCGTGTACTGTTAGTCTAGAAAGGGTCCTCTCGGTGTCATCCTGAGCAAGGGCTTTTTAATCGGCGCTTCACTGTGCGATCCCATTTGTGTAGTACCTGTGGGCAAGTGGGCAGCTTAGCATGTTGTTTAATATAGAATTCCCTTAGGTATAGGCTGAGTGTCTTGAGCAGGGGTGGTGTCAGACAATGCTGAGGAACCTGGTGGTGGGATGCAGCTTGCAGAGAGCCTTGCTCGCCCCTCGTGAGCCTGAGTGCAGCAATGGGATGGTGTTGTCTGTAAATGGGAGAAGGCACCCAACCCTCAGCAATTGCTTGTTGAGGGGTCCCTGCTCATGATTCTGTTAGAAAAACATGGCGAGTGTTAAGGATATGGGCACTTAACACTCATTAAAATCCACGGGTAATGTCTTCTGTGAAGGACATGGGACCTCACCCTGGTCTGAGAAACAGCTGGCTTCCCTGTTGGCTCCTGGATGTTGGTCACAATAATAGCAATGTGCCATGACTCCAGGAGTATACAGAAGTGGGGAAAAAACCTGAAGTTTTTATTATTATGGTTCAAATAGGCAGGTTTTGGAACCTGATGATTGCCTCCCTTAGGGAGTTCTGCAGGCCAGTTGGTTTGGATGAGCTATTGCCATTTCGGAGGGCATGGGAAAGGATGCTGAGCGGGAAGTGGGGAGAACTGTCAGTGGGAGGGAGGCTAAGCCATGTGATGCAGGGCTCTCCATCGCTGTTGTCATCTGGGGCCATGACATGGAGATGACAGACTGTTGCCCAACTTTCTCTAGCCTGGGGTACCTCCTGCAGAGTGGGGTAACCAGTTGAAACCACTAACGAGGAAAACTGAGTGGTCTCTGGAAGGCAAAGCTCACCCTTCAAAACAAGTTCCATCCACCGCAGGATTGTGGGGTTTGGGGAGCAGAGTTGTGTCTGGTGTTCCTGACATTCACTTGGCAGAGTTTTGTATTTAAATGCTGGCAGGCAGCAACCCAGGCAGGCTCGTTATACGTGATGGATGCTGTTAGGTGTAGGGTCATTACTCTTTCCACTGATGGCTTCATCTGTAGTTTGCTTCCCCACTTGGATAGCAGGAGGGAGGAGGAGGGGACTCTTTCTTCCATGGAAACTCTGAGGTGCAGAAGGCTGATTGCTGAGCCCAGACAGGGTGATGTAATGCTGGAAACCTGCTCCTCTCCGGTGACATCATGCCAAGGTTTACAGTGGCGTTGGACATGGGTGTCTGCTGGGAACAGGCAGCAGGACAGGGCTTTGGGAGCCGAAAAGGGACTGCAAAGGGACCCGGAGTGTGTCAGAAGGGCGCTGAAGCGGAGAGCAAATGGACATGTTTGGGAAAGATTATTTTCTTCAGCTTGAGCATGGGGGGAAAAGCCAAATGCTCATGCTATTGGGGAGAAGTTTCCAGCTGAACTTCATTGGCAGCCTCACTATGCAATATGTAAAAGTGATTATTGAGAGCAGAGAGCGATAGTGTGCCGCTGGCCCAAATCAGTGCATGTTTCCCCTTGCCTGCTAATTTTGGAACCCTGTTCTGTGTGGAAGGTGACACACCAATTAGTCTTAGAAAAATGAATTTCTGGAGCAGAAGCCTGTGGACAGGAAAATATCCTCTTCAAAATATACAAATTGAGATACAAAAATCTCAATTGATTTGTATTGTTGCAACAAACTTCTAGGAAGTTACAGACTTGTCTGAGCCAAACTCGTGGGAAAGTCACTGTGAGGAAGAGGATGGTGAGCGCTGAGCTCGGCAACAAGCTGGTTAGGCAGGGAGGTGGGCTTATGGCTTTGTTAACCTGGCAGTGCTCAAGCTGATGTTTCTTTGAAATGTAGGGCTTTATTGCTATTGTCCTGCAAGCAGGACACTGCTTGAAGTCTTCATTTCCCTAAGCTAGGGTTTTATGCACATACCCTGTCCTCTTATTGCAGTGAGGACAGAGTAAACCCAGCATAGAAAAGACCATCCTAACTAGAAGCCTCTTAGTTGACTTTGTGTTCAACCCATGCCCTTGTCATTTAGGTACGAACAAATGAAACACATGTTCCTTACACACGGTGAGGCCTTTTTATTTTTTTGAGGCAGTCTGGGCTGCTTGCCAAAGCCCAAAGGAAAATCCTAGCCCACTCCAGACATCCCCAGTGTGCAGGTGTACTACTTACTTCGACAGAGCTGAGTGGGATCGAATGTATATGTTCACAATAAATACATCACCCCGGGGATGGGACCTGGAAGAGGGTATTCCTAATGAGTTGTGCAGAGTATTGGATGGGATTTGTGTATTTGTGTGTATGTGTGTTTTCTATTCCCTCCAAGAACACGGAAAAAAGTCTCTAACCGTGGGCTCATTGTTCTCCACACGTAGCCACATACTGGCTGTGGTTCAGGAGGTCAAGTCTGCTTGAACAAACAGTGCTTTGGCCACTGAAGCGAAATGTGTGGGGAGATGAGAGAATTTGTGGTGAATATTACTTTTGTGCACTGTTCTCTGCTCTGGAATGTCTGCAAACATAGCAAGGTTTTCCTGAGGCTTTGATGCCTTGCATAAGCAAATTTATCTGCAAATTATGTTTACCCTCTTCCAAGTTGGTGCTCAGAATACCAAAATCTGAGCCGTGATGCGCAGCTACTGTTGGCCGTGCAGGTCACGCTGCATCCATTCCTGTTGCTTAATGGGGTTTGTTCAGATAACAGCATTCTGGGCTGAGCTTCACATCTGCTCTTCAGGCCACAGGGTATACAAACTCAGCTCCCTTTCTTGGGATGGAAAGCTTGGGTTGTGCCCAGTTAGCTTTGTTATGGGAGCTACGCAGGATTTTGTGTTTAAACGCAAGACTTTTTGAAAGCTGGATTTGAGATGGGAGATGCTGCACAGGGTTTCTCATGCAAGAGTGGAAAAAAAAACCCCAAATCATCTTTTATGGACAATTAGCAGTCTTGAAACATAATTGCAGGAATACTTTGAAGCGTGGAGGTGAGATGTATGAACATCAACAAAGGAGACAGTTCAGTTGCTTGGAGGAAAAGGGAGAAATGTGTATGGACGAGAGGTGTTACGCCTATGTGTGTGCACTAGCTCAGCTATCTATTTTCAGCTCTTTGCAGAGCAGCACTGGCCAAATTTGCAGCCATGGTGGGAAATAGCAATAGAAACCTGCACAAAAGCTTCCTTCTCGGGTGGTCCCAGCAGATGTGTCCTACTCGGTGCTCCATGCTTTGGTGGATTGTTGCTGGGCAAATGCAGGAAAATTCTTTCCCAACCAAAATTTGGTGTTAAGTTGAATTCTGAGTGTCAGCAGATATCCCCATGGCTAAGCATGTAATCCCACTTACATCCTGAGATAACTTTGGCAGCGAGGTCTATTTCCCTGCATTCCCTTTAATCCGTAAAACCTGGATTCTGTATTTACCTCCTGGGGCAGAAAACATTCCAAGTCCTGATTAAAAGCCTCTGTGTATACAAAACCCTTGATCCTGAGCCACCTCGGTGTAGAGGGCTGAGGATAAAACCTCAGGGTGGATCTTGGGGTTGTGGCAGTCGGGGAGTGGAAAGCCTGGCTGTGGGACTGAGAAAACAGCAGCTCAGCTTCTGGATTAATTCAGCTATGAGGAAAAAAAAAAAATGGCGTAAAAGCAAGGGGTGTGCAGCTTTTAGGTACCTTAGTACTTGGAAGAGCTCCAGCTGTTGTGGGATGGGAGCAGGAAGCCCTGATGTGCTGCTAGAAGCAAAGAGCCACCCTTTGATGGAAGTGAGCCCAGGCTGAGGGAGGCTGAGGGAGGCTGAGGCATTCCAAAAAGAGCCATGGGCTTTGGAGCTGTCTGAGGGCTCACCTGGGGTTTTGTACTGGAGTTTGGGAAGTGTTTAGGGAGTGAGGAGGGGAGAGGATAGGCACACCCTATACACACTGCCCTCATAGCAGTGTTGTGAATTGTCTGAGGGAGCTGCGAAACGCTGTCTGCTGTGTTTGACCATCATGGATGGTCATGGCTAGATGCTTGGAGACCTTGGGTTGGATTTCTTTCCTGCTGCCGCCTCTGTTTCTGTACCAAAACCGGCTGCTCCCCAAGTCTCTCTTGAAACTGTTCACCACCTTCCCTAGACCATCTCTTTCCC
>NW_010522635.1:23101-30109 GCF_000687285.1 Phaethon lepturus
CCCCACCTCCGTTGTAGCCAGGGGTGGGAACGAAGCCCAAAGCCTTCTGGGTCGGTGGGACCAACACCTCCCCAGGCAGACTCCACGACCCTGTTTACACAGGGCTGAGTAAAAACTGAGCAACTACCTCCACTTTGGCTCAGCACAGCTCCAACAGCGAGTTTTCAAATGTGTAACTTAAGCCAAGAGCTTCACTTTACTACATATTTTCCACTGCGAGAGAGTCCCCCTTACAATACGCTGGCGTACCCAGCTTCGTGTGGGCGGCGCAGCCAGCAGAAGCTGATCTCGTTCCTAATTTTCCATAGATGAAAGGGAAATAAATCAACCTGAAACCGGAGCCAGGAAACGGCATCGTTCAACGCGGAGGGGGAAGACACAAAAGAGCAATGCTGCGATGGGCTGTGCCGCAGCTTGTAATGAGGGAGAATCTGTTTTTAAACTATCCCTTATGGTTCACACATATGTCATTGAAAAATAACTTCTATAGGAAAAAGCCAGCCCTTTAGCTCAGTTGTTAGTGGATTATTTGATTTGGATGGAGAGAGGAAGCTTGGAAGAGTGTGATTAGCCCTTGGTAAGGCAGTGACATCAGCAGATGAAGTTGGATGGGGGAAATACAGTGCTAAATGAAATGGTAAAGAAAATAGGGAACTTGAGTATGTGGTCAGGTCTGCGACCACAAGAAGTAATGTGAAGGCTGGGCAGCCTTTGGCAGCCTTGTGGACTCTAATTTGGGTTTACGTGGAGTTTTCAGAGACTGCATGGTCCCTTCCAGGCTGCATCTCTCCAAGGCAAATGCTGCAATTTCCTCATTTCGCATGAGAAGTGTAGCCTGGATGAAAGAGCAGTGGCCAGAGCTGACCCTCAGGCTGCAGACGGGGACGCCAGCCGGGCCGTGGGGCTGCTCAGGCCACGTGCATTGGGCCCTGCAGGAACGGGGATGACCTTTGGGTGGTGACAACTGGGACCTGGACAGTGGTGGCACTGGTGGGGGAGCGCCAGGCTGCCCTGGGCTACCTGGTGCTCAAAGAGCAGTGGTGGACAAGGGGAAATGGGGACTTGGGTTTCTTGCAGGGATTCCTGATGAATGCGATGAGGAAAATGGAGAAAGTAATTTTTTTGGAGCCTGTTCTATGGAGCGCAGGATATTCAGCGTGCGCTGCAGAAGGGCAGTGTTGTTTGGAATACACCGGATGCAAAATCGAGGGTGTTATTTCAAAATTGCCCATTGTTTCATCTTCTCCTCTCTCCCTCTCAGCTTTATTAACCGCTAGTTAAAGGGCTGGCAGCTCATGGTAGACAATGACATCCATTCACTTTGTCCTATTCATTTCTCGGAGGCCTGGGCTGGGCTTTTGTGGTTTGTTTTTTTAAATTTCCATGCTGGACAGTGGAAGGTCAGGCTGACACTATCCTCCCTTTATGTAAATGCCTCCCACAATGTGCAGGCTACCAGCTAACGTAGCTTTCCTGTGGGCTTGAATGTGAGTTTTGCGGGATGCTGCCCGTGGGGCCGTTGTCCTGGTAATGCCGACCTGTGCTGGTCCCCTCACCCTGGCCTCGGGGCACCACTGGAGCAATTAGCACCCTGACGGAGGGTGGTGGTGCGGGTGCAAGCTGCTGCCCGCTCATCCCCTGCGCCGCAGGAGCAGCAGGCAGGGTGTGCACGCAGCAGAGGGGAAAATCTTTCACGGCTTTTTTTTTTCCCCACTGCAACCGCTGGTGTGAAGCCAAATTTTGGCTGGTTCTGGTACTCGCCCAGATTGTCCCGGCAGTTGGCATCGCCGGTCGGCAGTGCCTGAGCCCTGCTGTCGCGCTGGGCGCTTGCGACGGCTGTCGGGGCGAGCACCGTCTTGTCACACTGTCCCTTTATTTTATCCTTGCACGAACGTTTCTTTCCTTGACTGGAGGCTATGGTTTGCAAAAGCCCACTGCCAGGTGCCTCCTGAGTTGCCCTGCTTAAGCATATCCATGGAAGCAAACTTTTTGAGTAAGTATTACGGGATTTTTTTTTTGAATAGTCTAATTTGCTGCTTGCGAGGGTTCAGAAGCGTAATCTGACTTGATGCTTCAATTAGGGAACAAAGCCACACCGTGTGAATAGACCTGAGCCAAATCAGCTCCTACTGGAAAATGATCAGAAGGAACTGCTTGAAAAACTTCTGCTGTTGAGTTATTCACGCTTGTTATTTTGCAAACGCTTTGGAATAGACAATACCTTAAAGAAAAGGAAAAAAAGAAAACCGTGTTTAAATTCTGGATGGATATCTGATAGAGAGCTTTTGGGTTTTTTTGAATAATCTGTTGCTATGAAGTCAGTCTCAGCTGGTGGTATTAATATTGTAAACAGATGGTGGGTGCATCTTCTAAAGAATACCTCTGAACTTGGCAGTACAATTTTTGAGCAGTTTTTAAAGCTTTCCTTTCAAAGCTATCCTATAGATTTGCACTATTCCTGGATAAACATTTGGAATCTGGAGGCGGGGGGAACCAACAGCTGTATAGTGACCATGTTATAATAGTTGTATTTGTCACTGTCTTTACATCTAGCCCAACAGCGTGTGGTGAATGTGGGGCTTCTATTTTAGGGATCAACTGTAATTAGCTGTAATTTGTGTTGAGCATGACATAAATACTGATTTTAAGTTACCAAATGAAGAGTTTAAAGGCAGAAATCACAGAGTGACAAGCTGCGCTGTGGTCATATAGAAAAAAATAACTCTAAGGGTTTGATCCTGCTGGAGAGCCAGTAACGATTACAAGTCTGTGGTGCAGATGGATAAAGCGCTCTGAGTAAAGGCTCATCCGAGGTGGCCTGGGTGGCAATGCCACCTGCTATGTCCTCTAATGTTCCTCTGAGAGCTGTCAGGGGAGCTGGCTAGCTGAGACCTGGAGACGCTTGGTTTTTTCCTCCATTCTTCTTGGGTCTGGAAAATTGAGAAGAGGGTGTTTTCCATGTACAGGCAGAAATGCAAGAACTGCTTATTTCGTGGTGCTTCAGCTCATCTTTTTCCTGTTACTGTGGGAACTGGGAATCTCAGAGATGCCTTGAGATTAGTCAGGTCTAGATTCCTTCTAACTTGTGTCTTGTGGTTGCTTAAACTTTTCTTCTGGTAGGAGTGTTAAAGAAACATGTTCTTGTTGTGTGTGCCTATATCTGATCGGATCTGAACTTGCCACAAAGCTGCTCATCAGACAGTGAACTTGTATGATGCCTTTCTTTTACCTAGCTGTCTGTTACGTGACATTTATAGGAGTTTAATTATCTTGAGCCTTTTTCCCCTCTGTCAAAAGTGATTGAAATCAGCTATCAGATTCAAGAGTTATTGAGACAGATGGACACACCTGTGGCTGCACAAAGTGATCACACATGGCTGGCTTTCAGGGGAAACCAGCCAAAAAAATGCATTGCTGTCCTAGTGAATTCATTAGAGGAGAATGCTTCCTCATGTGTTAGTTTAAACCTTCAAATTAAATAACTCTCAATGTGGTTTCTGGTATACACAAGAGATGAATAGTTGCTAGCAGTTGTAATTACAGAGGTGGCCAGAAGGCTGGGTTGCTGCTTTGGTGAAGGTGTTTCCCTCCACCATGCCTCCTATGCATGCAACAGCTCTACTCCAAATATTTCCTCTAGGTAGGATCCTTGTAGGGAGAAACCAGTTCTGCTCTAGCTCCTTGTGCTGGCAAAAACGCAAGAACGGGTTCTGCCTAGCTGAATGGAGGCAATGTATAGGATCCCACCCAAAGAGCATGCACAGATCGGGTCTGCTAAGGACCTACACCAGGTCTGACCTTAACATCTCACATTCCCTAGGAGATGGTGCAAGTGTGCCAAGACCTTCTGCCAAGCTGGCCCTGCATGCAGAGTCTAAACCTGCTTTTCTCTTATTCCAGCTCTTCCCAGAATCAGGTTTCCTATTTTTCAGTCAAAATTGGAGAGGGGAAAAGAGTCAGACTATTTACCATGTTCATGGGAGTTTTGGAGCAGCCAAAGAAAACTGAGTCACTTTGGAAGGGTTCTCTGCAGTCAGGTTTTTTACCTTTTTTTCCACTCTTCCCCTGAAATAGAAAGAACACCTTTGCCCAGCCAGCAACTCAGAAATAAGCCAGAAGAGGAGTTACTTCTTCCAGTCAAGCCTGGTTAGTAGCAGGGTCTAGATAGATTGCATTGCGTGGTTTCCATCCCACAGCTGTGAGAACTTCTGGGGCCTCTGACTTAGTCCCAATGAGCCAAGGGGCTCCAGGTCCTGTCCAATTTTCTGTTCTTGGGGAAGGTGTTACTGCAGGAGACCTGTAAATGGTTTCTCAAGAGAAGAGTGTCAGCTGAGGATGGTCCCCAGCTGGCCAGGAGAGCCACAGCAGGCTGCTTGTTGTAGATGGATGTAGTTCTTTGTCCTCCAGCCTTAAGGTGCCCCTGGAGCTGGTGTTCACCAGCTGAGGGTGTGGGCTTCTTGCACTGCTGGGACTGAAATCGGAGCACCAGTGGGTGCTGTGAGCAGGTCTTGTGGCTTGGCTTTGCATCTGCTGCAGGTGATGGAAATCCCATAGATTTTTAGGGCTTGGCTTGGGTGGCTGATGGGGGGGTAAATGGCACAAGCTCAGCTGGCTTCAAGCTGGCCCCGTTCAGCCTTTTAGAGGAGGGGTTCAAGGCTGGTGGGAGAGCACCGGTATCCCCCGAAGGGCTGGGTGGGACAGGGAGCCTGCCCTTGGCTGCAAGCTACTTCATGGTAAGATCAGCGCCTCCAGCGTGGGGTCCCAAGGCTGTGCTGGCCGGGTCGGGGTCCATCCCTGCCGACGTGGCGTGCGGTCGGTGCTCCGGCAGGAAACCTATGCTCCGCTCCGGAGGCGATGCCCAGGCGCTCCGTAAACACCCGGCAATAGCTGTGTTTGACATGTCCCAGCTTTCGCAGGAAGAGGCCGGGGATGAGGATTAAGGCCTGGCTTCAGGGAAGTCGCTAGGGATATGTCAGGCTTTAGCAGGGTACGTGCCCTGTGCCAGAAGTGGAAGCTAAATCATTAGGAAGTCAGTGTTTTTTCAAAACCACCCAAATCTGGATGCTTTCCTCCTCTACCAGTGGAGGAGCTCGTTTAAGTTAGCAGTGCTTAACATCTGCATCTATAGATGTCACACTTAAAAATATACATGCTTAGGTAGGCAGCATGGATGTGCAAAACGTACGCGAGCACTGCGCCCGCAAAGTGGAGCTTAGCGAAGCGTGCAAAGGGGTTGCGCGGGACAGCGTCCTTGTCACTCGTGCACCGCGCGAGGTGGAAGTACTCTGGCAAAGCATCATGTTCCTGGGTGATAATTAAAGGCTACATGCTAATATGTCTATACAGAGTGATAGATTAAGGGTATGCAACCTTAAATCTGGTATTTCTGAAATTTTGGAGCCCTTGCAGCTTTATTTTTTTTTTAAATTGCATATGTGTGTGCACAGGCAGGTTGTTTTTAAAAGCAAAATGGCAAAATTGGCTTCTGCCATGTGGTCTCGGTGGCATCTATGAAGTTTATCCGCAAGCATGGGATGTGCATGTATGGGCACCTGTATGCCTATGTGTACAAATGAAACCTCTATTGTGGCCGACTTAACATGCAGCTGCTACTTTAGTGAGAAAATATATACTTCAATGTGATGAAATTTGAACTAGAAGTCATGCAGTTTAATAAAAACCTGTGGTTTAGATTCCTTGTTCTTGCATATGTTTCTAATCTGCCGGGAGGGGGGGTTAGACCATCTGCCCAGAACACACAATTTAAAAAGAAAAAAATATTTTAAAATGCTCATTTTGCAAATATAAAGTCTGACTTTACAATAGCAAAATGAAACTTGAGTCTCATGTCCTTTCTTTATTGGTGTGGAGAGAGGTGGGATTGTCAGGGGTTTTGTTTCTTTTTTTTGCCTTTAAAAACCTGAACTGTGCGCTATTATTTTTTTCCCCTCTTTGCAAAATAGCTGCAGAAACCTCTCATTATTTTTGCGTATGTTACCACAGTGCTTGGCCAGGCCGTAGAGGAGGAGTGAATATAAAGCAGCTTTTTGTCACACCAGTCTACGCAGCCCCTCTCTCCGTCCGTCCTTCCAGGCTGGGGCCGCAGAGTAGGGGAAGCCGTTCGGCCGCATCCCGCTTTCCGTGTCCATAACCGATTGCTTCACGCCCAAAAATCCTAGCAGATAGATTGTGGTTTGTTTAACAGACATAAATAGATAAAAATAGCCAGTGGAGCTGAGCGTCTGAGCATGACAGTTGTTGATTTAAGGATATCTGTCTCTTCGCGTGTTTTTAGCAGGTCTTTATATTTGCTTTATTTTTTAAAGGCATCTTGGCTGCCTTTTCCTTTCCTGCAGTCTCTACTGCTTGGCTGCTGCTTTGCCTCGGGCGTACCTTCCAGTCCTGTCGAAGGAGTTACGGTGTTTGTGCTCGCTCAAAAGAGGAGGAACGCAGACAAACCAGCGGCGGAGCGCTGGCCCCATGGATGGCAGCAGTTTTAAAAGCGACCTGGGTGAGCAGGGAGCTTGAAGTGGAAGGGAAAATCAAAGCCCGCAAATATTCTGTTCCGAAGGACTGCGGTGTGTGACGGTGATGCTACCACGCTCGCAGCGGCTCATGTGAGGCTGCCTGCACCGAGCTGTAAGGCGTGAGAATAAACAGAAGCTGAGGAGACGTTTCTCCTCTGGGTGGGTCCTGCTCCCTTGTGCAATTAGCTGCAACAGTTAAGAGCGCTTTGCCGCGCAGCCTGTGGATCACGCAGCCGACGTCTGGTGGTTTGCAGCACCAGACATGAGTCAAGGGGGAAGCTGGATGCGTCCCCTGGTACGTGCGTGGGACGGACGCTGCCTGCTGCTCGGTGCTGCCTGACCCGGGATGCTCCTGCAGGAGCCTCTCTGCTGGTGTTGTAAACCACAGTCCAGTTGCCACTTCACTTTTTTTCCATGGTTTTTTTTTCTAGCTTAAATTTTCCTATTCGTTGAAGAAAAGCCTCCTTGCTACCGGCAGGCG
>NW_010522635.1:30170-33383 GCF_000687285.1 Phaethon lepturus
CTGGAGGGCTGCGTGGGGCGGACCAGCCGAGGGATGCCGCGCTGTCCCCGCAGTGGCTTTTCCAGCTCGGGTACAAAAACCCTGGGGAAATGCATTGCTATGATAGCCTTGCAGTAAACGCTTTGTAGATTTGATGCTTTCTGTGCTTCTGCCAATGCCACCTGTTTTCCAAGCTGCCTCTTTCTTCAGGATTGTTGTTCTCTCTGCCCTGTGTCCCCTAAATTCCTGGATCTTAATTAAATGGCAGGTTGCTAATCTGTGTTATCAGGGTTTTCCCACTCATTTGATAAATTTTTGAATAAAAACTGCTCTCCGAGGTCTAGGTATCAGCCTTTAGATAGGAAAGACACGTTGCCCACCGGAGGAGATGCTCATTTATGGCTTAGCGGGAGTCGCAGCATAACAAACGGCGATGCGCACGCGACGCTTCATCGGAGCACTGCGGCCCCCGTCAGTCACTTGGGGTCAAGGCTGAATAAGGTGAAGTACAATTGCCTCAAAGCATAAAGCAGCTCCAGAGCTTTTTAGGATCTTTAAACTGGTGATTAGATGTCTCTTCTGAAAGGATGGAGGCTTCAATTAGGCGAAGTGCCTGGGGATGAATCAGTGTTGGCAGTGAAGGGATGGGGCGCAGGGAGGATGGGACCGTGTGGTCTGGGTGGTGAGTCTGGAGCTTGGCTTGGGCTCTTGCCTCATCATTAAACGGCCATTTGAGCTTGGTCAGGTTTTTTCATCTTGTCCTTTTTCTGTTCTCTTCGGGCCATTGCCAGTCCCTACCCAAGAAGCTCTTGGCGCAGGACGGATGGTTAAGTGGGCAGGGGTAGCAGGGGGCTGAGGAACGGGTGACTGTAGGGATGTTACATGGGACTGGAGAGAGCAAAGGGGCTCTCGGCTGTCAGGATTTGGTGAGGATTCCAGGGAAAGTAGCAGGAAGATGTCAGCAATGATTAATGGGTTTGACAGACTCGGCCATTTGGAAAGGCAAGAAAATCTTCCACCCGTTGAGGACAGGAAGCTGGAATGGTGGATGGGTCTGTTGCCCGCAAAGCGCTGTTGTGTAAATAATCCATACTGCTGATGAATACTGTGCATATTGTCTTTGGGAATTAGCTCCGCATTGTCACTTAAAGGACTTTGGTATAAGCTCTGGCTTAGCATTTGCTCCAGCAAGCGCAGAGGGTGCTCGGTGTTGTGCCGGCGGCTGTGGCCGCTGCCGGGGGAGTGTTTACATTAGGGTAGGGCGTTATTTACATTGTATGGTTATTGGGGCTGGGGGGGGGGACAGCCGCCTGGAAATGAACCTTGTATTAGTGTCTCCTGCTCTGCTGATGACTTGAGTCCTTGACTGGTATTTGGGTATTGGCAGAGCGACAGCTTCTTCAGGAGAGCTTTCCAGAATTAGCAAAGCCATCTGGCTTTTGTTTTCTTCTTAGAGAATTGCTTGTCCTTCCCTTCCAGTAAGGAGTCCTTGCTAAACTGCTCATAATTTGTATTGCGATATTATGCCGACAGGCCTACAGCGTGCTGTGGTCTCTGCAAGCATGTATGAAACACAACTCCTTGCTCCAAAAAGCTTCTTTCCTAAGAAACAGCCATGGAGCGGCTGACCCAAGGAGCCAGCAGTTATGGATGGAGGAAGCGCGACGTGGCGTTGCCCGACTGTTCCCACCCGTGGGAGCAGGGCTGAGAGTCGCCGACAGCTCAGAGCGGAGGGTAGCAGGCTTGAGGGAAGGGGAAGGGGCATAGAGGAGGGGACCGTGCTTCCCTGCCCTGCTCCTTCAAAGCCAGCGGCCAAGGCTAACAGCGAGTTAGTGGATCCTTGTGCGATAGGAAATTGGGTTCCTCCCTGGGTTTATAAAATAGAAAGGTTGAAAATTACTGGGGAGGTTAATTACCTTTGAGCCAAAGGGCTTATTTTCTTCTTGTTGCTGTGGTCAGGGAAAAGAGGCATGTGGGTTGTCCAAATAATTACCTTAGTTTGTGTTCTGTAAGTTTAGCTTTGCTGATACTAATGGTTTCGCTTTGAGGGGGGATGCAGGACTAGGCTGATGTGTCGCGAGAGCAGCGTTTCTTAAGGTGCCTCTTCTCTCAGATGGAGATGCAGTGAGAAAGAGTAACTATTATCAGCCCTTAAGAAAGGTTTTTCCTTGAAGCCATATTTGGTTCTAGTGAAACTTTTATCCTTTTTCTGCTTAATTAAATCTGTTTTTTCTCAAGACGACTCGGAAAAGGCTCCTATCTGAGTGTGAAAAGCCAGAAGGAGCCGTTCGTGTGGTAACTGGAGCCCAGGAGGGGAAATAGCAGAGGTCTCGCAGCAAAGCTGCCCGTCCCTTCCTGCAGCCCCTCTGCGCGGGATGGGGAAGCAAACATCCGGGTTGGATTTATCCAAACCACCAAGTATTTGTAGCTGACTCATGACTGCGTGTGAGTCAAGCCCTTTTTTTTTTTTCTTGAGCCAGGCCTTCAACTATTGCCTTCCCATTTTTCTAATGCAAAATTTTTGGAAGCCCAAAGGATGCTATTTGGGTACCAGGTGCTCTGTCTGGTGAGCTCGCTTCTGTCCATGGCTGGCCAGCGAGAGGGGCTCAGGACAGAGGTGCAGGGCCTGGCAGGGGTGATGAGGCTTCGTCTGACCCCGTTGCTGCAGTTTGGCGGCTCTTCTGGCACGGCTGTGTTTAAATGAGGGACTCTGGGATGATGCCAGTACAACAGAGGATGCACTGATGCTCTGAGCAGTTACCGTACCTTGGACCTGGGTAATGGTATGCTATGGTAATGGTAACGCTATGCTGGCAGAGCCACGGAGACCGTGAGCTCTGGGTCACCCCTTGCTTCGCTTCTTCACTGACTTCTCCGATACCGCTCTTAAGCCAACCTGTGCAGACAAGGAGCCTCTCGGAGCCCTGGAGCAGGGCAGCCTTAGCAGAAAGCCTCTGTCTGTGGGCAAGTGCTGATGACAGGCTTTATCAAGTGGAACATCTGAGGGCTGGCAGGCTGTCTCTGAGACTGGGATCAGGTTTTTCGGAAGCTTGCTGGTGGCTGGGTCTCAAAGCTTTCACTTCATCCTAGAGCTGCATTGAACTGCTGCCACTCGTAAGCCACCCCACTGGGTTTGCATTTATGGAAGCCGTGAGTTTGTCATAATAAAACTCAGCAACATCCCAACTGCTTCCAATAATTTTTAAGATTTTTTTTTGGGGGGGGGGGGGGGGT
>NW_010522635.1:33404-48555 GCF_000687285.1 Phaethon lepturus
GGGGGTGTTACAATCATGCATCCTGGGCCTGTGGTCATCCAATTTAAATGTATGGGTTTTAAAAAAGCCCCTCAAGCAGTATTTGCTCTTATGGATGTTAAGAGTCTCTAAGACTTCTGGGGTAAAACAACAGTCCAGTTAATTATCGGTGCGTTGCAGTGAGAGCCCTGAAGAATCCCAGTATTTATGGAGCTGCTGCCAATGCCAGATGAAGTCACACCGATTATCCTCGCCAGCTGTTTGTTTTGTTGAACCGCAGCGATTTCTCCAAGTTACTGAAGTTGATGTCATTGGAAGTGATGTGACATTTTTGCACACATATAGAATAAGTGTTAAAAAATGCTCCAGAAGAGCTTTTCCAGTCTTGTCTGGGAGCTGGCTGGGGAGTTGAATTAAACTGGCTTGATGGAACTTAATCCATAAAGCAAATGAGTCATCAGGCATAAATGGCTTTACCATAAATGTCAGACAGATTTTTACTGGTCCTGACAGAACTTACATCTGTTTGGTGGAGCAAATAAAAGCATCGCAATTCACAATCATTTTCGTAAATGTGCTGTCCTGCCTCTTCCCCTTCACAGGAAGCTCTAGGAATAAAGGTCAATGTGATTTATTCCCCTCTTAAAAACTAGCTCTTCTGATGGATGAAATACTCATTATTTTCAGGCAAAAATTGACCTTTTTTTTTTCTCCGCTTCAAATTTTTTGTCAAACCAGGAAAGTGCAATTGTGCCTTGCTCCTGCATGTGAAGTGCCACTGCAGTTACTGGAGCACTTTCTTGAGCCCTGTGTGCCCAGATGTGCCAGACTTGTTCATGTACCAAAAGAGGACTTTACCCACCATCTGCGGGTGGCTGGAGGACACTGCTGGTGGCTTCCCCTTCGAAGCAGTACCATTGCGTTACTAACTTGCTCCCTGACCTTGGATACCTCTTTACTTCAAAATAAGTCTTAAAAACCTAAATGGCTTGGCTGGTAAAGTCTTCAAACCACTCTTAGTGTCATCGTAAGTTGTCATTTTACAAAGGCTTCATGGAAAATCCATAGCTGTTGCATGTGCGTGGAGGGGGGTGGTGGAAATTAATGGTATCTTCGTTATCGCTGTTCTTGGTGAAAAAAGCAGATGCTGACCTAGGAAGGAGAGAGGCTTGGGTGTTTTGTGTAACCACAACAGTGAAACAAATAGACACTTGAGTGAGGAAAGGGAGCAGAGCTGGCCGCTGCCTTTGTCAGCCGCACCGGGGCTGGGGGCAGCTATCTCTTGGTGAAATTTATTAGCGGCAACACACTTGAGAGGACACAAAAGGCTTGCGAACCTCCCAGCACGGCTTGCTCTATTTAAAGTCAGCTTTTTAAATCAAAGAAATGGGGCTTTTGACAGCAGAGCTTTGTGCATCTTTTGTGAAGTTCAGATAGTGGGCCTTTTTATTACAGGCTAAATTAGCCCATTTTATTGTTTTGCACTGAGGGATGAGGTCAGTTGACTGGGAATCTTGCTAACAAGGTTTTACTCCTGTCTGCTGTTTGCAAGTGTTAACACGGGGCATCCACCAGGGCCATGCATTTGCTGTTAATGAAGCAAAGATGAACGGTCTAGCAACCCCGTGAGCTCTGCTGCTTCCCCCACCACTGAGCTGCTCAACCCGTGTCAGTGTACTTGAGCTCAGATGCTCCCTGGGGCTCTCATTCCTCCAAAATTGGGTGCATTGGTTTTCCTTCTGATTTTGCATGCTTGCACGCTGCTGCTGGAACAAGAAGAAAAGGATGAACTTTGCTGGGCAGGCTGATTGATTTGGTTTGAAAAGGAAATGGGAAAATAGTAGGCATGCTGAATGGCGCTCATGAAGCGTGGTGAGCTCTGAAGGAGAGTTGTCTGATGTGGCTCACGCTTTTTCCTGGCACCTTTCGCATACCAAATTTATTCAGTTACGCACTGATTTTTCTCAGGTTCTTGACCTAGAACTAGCAGCAAGCTTCCCTTGTTCATCCTCCCCGCCCCCCTCACTCAGCAGCAACCACTGGGTCAATGCTGTCCTTTATGTTGAGTGAGGTTGAGGTTTCTGCCCCAAGACTTGAGCCTGTGGCTCCTGGGACTTGCAGGTGATGCCTTTCCATGTACTCAAAGGTACTGCCAGTGCCTGGAGCCGTCAGACCCAGAGGATGCTCAGCTCCTGTTGTGCTGTAGGGAAGTCTGGTGGGATTGAGCCAAGATTTCTCTCCATGTGTAGCTCAGGAGCTGCCATCAGCTGAGACTAAAAGCAAACTCAGCTTTAGAAAATTCTCTTCTGCTTAACCTTTTGCACTGTGTTTAGCCAACATGCCTTTCTTTTGCTTTATCTATTCCTCAAGGAAACGCAGTTATAGTCCTGGTCACTTATGGGATGCAGGCTATCAGCTGTCCTTGAGGTGTAAATCCAACCTTATCAGGAAGAAAAAGCTTTCAGCCTTCCTTCCTTGCCTCTTGGAGACAAATACCAAGTCTGCTTTTGTGGCTGTTTTATTTCAGCTTATCCCAACAGTACCGGACACTCCCCATAACCCTATGGAAACTGGGGAGCTTTAACCACCTAAGTGGGAAGGGCATAAATGGCTTAGTTTGGGTGTCAGTGAGGGGCAGGGGTGTTTGAGAGGTCCTGTGTGCAGAAATAGCAGCTGGAAGGATGTTCACATCATCAACTTTAAGCAAATTGCCTTGGCCAGGTTGGGCGTTCTCCGCTGGAGGGAGCCCCAAAGGGGCAGCCTGTTTTGTTGCTCTGAACTGCCTTTGAAGACAAGGATGGTAACATCTGGTGTGAGTACCCCCATAACACCCCTCAGCTCTTCCAAGTCTCTGCTCAGGGCTGGGTGATGTCCTCTGGGTCACACCATGGCTGAGTTCCCCATGCAGGTCACATTAGCTGGTGGACAGAGCTGGCTGGAAATGGGAAATGTTCTATGAGACAAGAACTTTGCATTTTCTGTTTACCCAATAGTGCATCCCCATTTTTGGCAATTCCGTTGAAAAAGAAAAAGCCAGAACAGTAATTACAGAACTGCTCTACAGATTTATAAAAAAAAAAAAAGGAAGAAAAGACTATTTCTGTTTCTTAAAATAGAAAAATTGAAAACTACTTTGCAGACATTCCTGTTAATTTTGTAAAGATTATTCACAGGAAACAATGACTATTAAGCTGAAACCAATGGTCAATTTTAAGGTAAACTGTGTAGTATCTGAGGGGTGCCCAGACATTATGGTGGGCTGCTGCAGAGATGGAAGTGATAACTTAGAAATCGAGGAGGGAAACCCTGGGCAGCTGTAAGCTGTCGTTGCCCCTCAGAGCTGGGCAGGATGCGGCCAGATCTGCATGGTCCTTGTAACTGTCTTTCCTGATGGATCTCTGCCAAAAATGTAAACAGTGCTTTTTTTTTTTTGTGAAGTTGATGGTATGTGTTCATGGGAAGCTGAACTCCTCACGGACCCAGCAGCACCCACAGCTGGACCATGTGCAGCTTGCATGCACAAAGGCAGATTTGGCCCATAATTTCAAAAAATACTCTTTGCTTTTCCACGGGGCTGTTTGCTGGTCTGGCCAGGCTCCGTTCAGAGCTTCTGGTTCCTATTATGTGCCCAAGTCATCCTCCCAGTTTTGCTGTAATGCTTCTTTTTCCCCTGATGCCTTAGACATGTTATTCTATTATTAAATATGATTTTTTTTCCCACTAATTGAAGTATTAGCTCTAATAATCCAAGTAGTAAAGTCTTGTGTTATGTAACTGTCTACTGAACAAACTGGTGTTTCGGTGGTATGGTTAAGCAGTGCCGTGGTTCTTTAGGAAACTAGAGAGCAATTTCTGCCCTGACCTTTAGGCTGTGGCTGCGTCGTGCTTCGTTCGCTGTATAGCGAGTGGTCTGTTAAGCAGCCTCGGTGCCTAACGAGCTTGCTCTGCACCTGGCTTTTAATAAGCCATTGCAAACCCCCTCCCTCATTTCTCTTTTTCTGATTATCAGATGCATTTCTAATCTTTTTATGTCTGCCACACTTGTGGGTAGCAAATCAAGGTGAGGCAAGATGAAGAAAGAGGGGGTGATGTCTTTTGTGAGACCAGCTGATGGGGTGGGAAAAGCAGAGAAGTTCTGAGGTCAATAAACAGCTTTTTGGACTGGACAGGGTAACTCTGCATCCCTGCAGAGCTCCGCGGGACCGGGCAGGAGAGGAGCTTGTTTATTGTCCGCAGGATGCTGCTGATTTGGGGTGCGTAGAGCCCTTTGCTCTTATTTTTACTGCACCCACATCGCCCGGGGCTGTCAGCACTGTTGTAGGTGTGGGGTGACCGCAGATGCAGTTATCTTTTGGGAAGGTGCATTTGGGGACCGGGCGCGATGCCCAGGGGCTTCACACCTCACGGAGCAGCCCGAGATAAGCGGCTGCTTGACCCAGCCCCGGACACAGGGTTTTCTCCTGGCTCGTCTCGGGCAAGGTGCCCGTGCCAGTGAGGTGGCCCTGCCAAGTGTTTCACTTTTTCTCGGTGGCGTTTATGCCCGTGACTGCAGTCTGGGGCTGGTGGCTCCGCGCGCGCCGCCGTCCCCCTGACGCTCTGTCTTGTCTTTCCCCGCAGGGCGACATCCAGCAGCTCCTGATCGTGGCGGACCCCCGAGCAGCCCACGATTACTGCGAACATTACAGCCCCGACTGCGACACCGCCGTCCCCGACTCCCCCCAGTCCCAGGACCCCAACCAGGATGAATATGTAAGTCTCTTGCAGAGGTGGGGGATGCTTTTGGGGCGGCAGCATCCGGCTCTATATGGCGGTTGCTTCTTCCTCCTGTTCAGCTTCCCTGCGAGTCATCTGTAAGGGCCAAGACAGAGCTTATTTTTAGGATTTGCGGGTTCTGGTCTTGGCTCTTGGCTCTTGCCCTCGGGAGTTTCCCTTCCTTTCTGTAGTCCTCCCATTTCCAGAGACCGAAATGAATATTTGCTTGGAGATCAAAAACTTGCAGGAGAGACACCCTGAAGCCGAGTGTGAAATACTGACCTTCCCTGGCAGGTCAAATCTTGTCTGTAGGTAACAGGCACCCATTTCTAAACTTAATTTTACTCTTGAACTTGTAAAAAGATTAAGCAGTTCTTTTTCAATATTCTTTGAAACAACAGGTGTTAAAGGAGGAGGAAACACTTTTGCCCATGTATTTGACATTTGAGTTTCATCATTTTGGCAGAAGTGCTCCCAGCTCATCTGTATAAGCTGCTGTGCTCAGTATTTTTTCTATAAAGAGTTAATCTCAGATATTTCCTTTAAAAAAAAAAAAAGGAAAAAAGACTGCTACAGGTGCTCTCTCTATTTTTGCTCCTCAATTAGAAATGTCTGGATGTGGCTGATTTCCAGAAGAGCATCACCTGAATTTTACATGTTTTTAAGAAGTCTCAAGCTCAGCTCACAACAATTAAAGTGTCTGGCATCCTCCACTGCTGCTCAGCATCTTGGCTGCTCTCCTGGTCTGATTTGCTGGTCCATGCACTTTCTTGCTTTCAGCTGGTCTAAATCCCCATGAAGCTGTAATGCTGTCAGCCCACTCTGGCTTAGCTTTAGGATTGAATTAAAAACCTGAGCCTAGCAGGGCTTTGGGGAGCAGAGCGATGCTTGCAGGCGAGGCACGGCCACCCAGCCCCAGGGAAGTGCCGTAACCACTCTGCCAGCCCTTCTGGAGAAACAATAAATAAGTAAAATAAAATAGACTTTGGTATGGTCAAAATATGTGGTAGTAGGAAAATAAAACTCTTCTCTTGGAGCCAGCGGTTCAACAAGGGCTGGCTTGTCTTAGGGCTGTGTTGCTCCATGTAAGAATAACTCTTCCACGCGCTGGCGTCTGCTGCCAGTGAGAGCGATGGACTGGCGAAGAAATTTGCCATGCCCAGCTGTAACCAAATGTTTTGTTTGTATTTCATTTTGAAGAATGACTGACGCCTTGTGGAAAACGCTGAAAATATCTTGTTTTTTAAGCCCTTCTGCCTGCAGGCCACGGGTAGATGGGAAGTCCCACAGATGCTATTAGTGCAGTTAAATGAGTGAAAATAGCATCCCCGCTTCTCGGAGCGGCTGCGTGATTCAAGTGTTTTCTTCCCCTCTCTGAATGTTAAATGTGTGACCTGGGAGGTCTCAACAATCTGAGGCTGAAGAAAGAATAATGTTTTTTCTTTTTTATTGTGTCATTGTGGGTGACTGAATTGCTGCAGGGTCAGTCAATCCTCTCTGATAAGGGAGAATGTGCTGCAGGACCAAAAAATGATTGGGGAACCTCCTCAAATGCCAACCATTGCCAAAGCAGCCCAAAGCCAGGCTCTTGGTGAAGGTTTTGCAGAAGCCGATGAACAAGAGGAAGGGAAGGATTTCACTGCATGGACCTGCATCACGGCATGGCCCAGTTGATGTGAAATAAAGTCTTAAAAGAGCTGGCAGGAATGTGCGTGAGTGCTGCCAGCTTATTTTATGCTTCTCATATTCTTTTTGCAGTATACAGATGGGGAGGGAGAAGGTGACACCTACTACTACGAGTACCCCTACTATGAAGATGTTGATGAAGCTGTAAAGCCAGAAGTACCCACCACCAAACCTGGCACTCCTGAAGTGGCTGCTGGAGAGAGACCTGAAACCAAGCAGGTACTGACACGGGGTCCTGGCAAAGATCCGTTTGATAAATGGCACTTTTATAGAGGGAGGGAGGTGGGGGATGCTGCAGAATTTTCTTTTTGTGTCTCTGATTCTGGCATTTTATTTCTGCAATAGGACTATCCTGCCCCTACAACCTCACCTGGTGGAGGGGACGCTGGCAAGCTGACAAAAGGGGATGCTGTGGTGGATGACCCTCTCGTGGATGAGTACAACTATGAAACCATTAACGAAGAATACTTCACGCCTCTCCCCTATGAAGATGTCAACTACAACGAAGAAGTAGACCCCCAGGGCGGACTCACTGAAAACGCCGTGGAAGCTGAACTCCCCACAAGTACCGTCATGACCTACAATGAGACTGATGTAATTTTAATTACTGTTTTTTCCTTCTGCTTTTTTTATTAATTCTGGTATTTCATAGCCCTGAGAGCAAAGGAGATGTGATCATCCATATGGTAAATCTGTAAGTGGTTTGGGCAGCTGTTGGAAGAGGAAGTTTCTTGTAAAATATTTTCACTCCAGATATTTCAGTATGTGGAACACAGATATTTAGGTTTTGGTTAAGGATTATTCCCCTGGAAAAATCTGTTCACGTTGTTTGCATTTCCCTGTGTGAAGTGCTTCTCTGACAAAAAGAAAAAGGAAGGGTTGGTGTTAAAATCTATGTAAAAGCATTTTATTTCAAAGCTATTAATATAAATCCTTAAAATGTTGATTTTATGGAGAACAGCAATATTTTTCATTTTGTCATTCCCACTGGATAGTATCTTTACATTTTTCAGATTGTGATTTTTTAAAAAAACGTCAAAACTAGGACAAACCCTTGATTTCAAACTACTGCATTCATTCAGACAGCCTCTCTGTTTTGTGCACAGATCTGCTCAAATATGAGATCAGTCCAGCTCCCACAGCTGACGTTTCTGGTGGAGCAATTACATTTTTAGTTACCCAGACTTTAATATGCTTCAATTGAAATATGTTGCACTTGAGACTCTTTTATCCATAAGACTTGCCCAGTTCTTGCCTCTTATATTGCTGTTCAAATAGATGAACGTTGGTCTCATCCTTAGGTGGGACTGAAACAAATTGTTGTGCAGCTGCGTGCTGTATAGCTCACTACGCAGGGAAATAATTACGCTAGACAAGGCAAATTCTTCATTATCCAGGATCATCAGCAAAGGGGAGTCAATAGTAGGATAATGTTTCCTGGGAGGTAGGATGGGACTTGGCAGAGCTTTATTCTTCCTCAAATGGGGGAGAATTACTTGGTTGTGGGACTGTCAAAACTCAAGGCTTTCTGTGGCAGGTGCTGGAGGGTGGCAAAAGAAACAGCAGAAGTTGGCCGACATATTTGGAGTTGGACCTGGAAGCTTGAATGAAAAGGTGGTGGGGAAAGTGTCCAAGTAAAGAGCTGAGGAGCTGGAGCGAGGCAGGAGGGGAGCCAGCTGCCCCGAGGGCTGGTGGTGTGGATGAAGTCCAGCCAGCTGAGGGTAAAAAACTGCAGTGGAGGAGGAGGTTGAGCAGCCCAAAATGATACACAGAGAAACGGAAAAGACTCCAGCATATTGAGGAAGTGAGTACCAACCTGAAGGAACCCATGGAGCTGGGAAGCTTTTCTGTTTCCTGACAAAGAGCCAGAAATCTTTGGCCAAGCTTGACCTTTCTAATAGAGAGGAATTAAAGATTGAATAGTGTGACCTTAAAAATTGTAAGGGGAAATCACAGGATTGCTAAGGTTGGGAAAGACCTTTTAGATCAAGTCCATCTGTCAACCCAACACCATGCCCGCTAAACCATGTCCTGAAGTGCCATGTCCACGTGTTTTTTTGAATGCTTCCAGTGATGGTGACTCCACCACCTCCCTGGGCAGCCTCTTCCAATGCTCAACCACTCAGTAAAGAAATTTTTTCCTAATATCCAGTCTAAACCTCCCCTGGACCAACTTGAGGCCATTTCCTCTCATTCTGTCACTAGTTGGGGAGAAGAGACCAACACCCACCTCACCACAACCCCCTTTCAGGTAGTTGTAGAGAGCGATGAGGTCCCCCTTGGCCTCCTCCAGACTGAACAACCCCAGTTCCCTCAGCTGCTCCTCATCAGACTTGTGCTCTAGACCCCTCACCAGCTTCGTTGCCCTTCTCTGGACATGCTCCAGCACCTCAATGTCCTTCTTGTAATGAGGGACCCAAAACTGAACGCGGTATCCAAGGTGTGACCTCACCAGTGCTGAGTACAGGGGCATCATCACTGCCCTGCTCCTGCTGGCCACACTAGTGCTGATACAGGCCAGGACGCTGTCGGTCTTCACAGAATCAAATAAGAGACTCAAGGGCCATGTTAGTTGTCAGGAGAAGGAAATAGAAGAGGAGGAGAGTTCAGGTAGGGAGATGCATGGCAAAGCTTTCCTATGTGAAAGCTCAGCCTGCTTTTGGCAAAGCATCTTGCAGGGAGGGTGCAAACTGTCCACCTCCAGCAGCTCCAAAAGAGACAGCGTTTAGTTGGTGGGAGGACTGCTGCTCCAGTCAATCTTTTAGCTGATGAGCGGAGAAAAGGACACAACTTGCCTGGCTGAAGGAGATGCCTGTGCACTGAGGTGAAGGCTAATGCAGTGTGACATAGGGGAGACTCCCAAAAAGTGCCAGCCTGAGGGATGCATACCCAAGAGCATACGGATTTTGGGTTTACACCTTGGAGTGGGAGCTAAGGGCCCTGCCTGCAGCCATGAACTCCTGGGGTAACAGCATACTTCAATCCACTGAATCATTAAGGTTGGAAAAGACCTTTAAGATCACCAAGTCCAACCATCAACTCAACACCACCGTGCCTACTAAACCATGTCCTGAAGCAAATCCAGCAGCAGACCAAGCTGCTTTATGAGCAATATGGAAGTGTGGATCAGGAGCTTGTGTGTGTGATTGCCTGCCTAATGCCTGTTGTTAGAAGCAGGGTTTCAGTGGGAGATAGACTGCTAAAGTGGTTGGAGCCATTTATTTGCTCTTAAAAAAAAAAAAAAAAAAGAAAAATCCCCTATGTTTTGGCTAGTTTAGGGAAAAAAAATAGTGCTTGTGGTCATGAGTAAGTGTGGTGTAATTTCAAGTAGCCCCAGGTTTCTGCTGTCAGCGGGGGAAGGTGGCCGGAGCCCGGAGCTGTTGCACAGGGATGCGAGGGAGCGGATGCGACACCGGGCGTCCCCCGAGCTGCCGGCGGCGCCGGCCCTGGCACTGCTTGCTGTGGGATCGCACAGGGTAATGTTGGTCTCGGAATGGTAATTTTTAGCATCCCTTCACAGACCTGTTGCAAGTGGGACGTGTCTGTCACTGTTGAAGTTCACCTGTCTAGATTTTGGGAAGACTCCCAATTCCTACAACGGGAATTAAAAGGGGATTTAGTTTTACACCAGTGAAACTTTGCGGAGGCTGCGCGAGAGGCTTTGGAGGCAGGCGTAGTCACTGAACCCTCCTGGGCCCGGGTTTCATGGTGGCTAACAACTCCGTGATAAATGCCGGGGAAGCAATTCCGAGATTTAGTAGGCAGCGCTGCTCCTGTGAACAAGAGGAGCTGGGGACAGATATACTTTGTTCGTTGCCTGCTATTCATCATAGTAGTTTGCTTTACTTGTCCGGACACGTATACCAGGGCTTCACATCTGCATTGCTTCTCCAAAGGGAAGGCTAAAAGGTGGCTTAAACGAAGCTGTTATCAGCAAAGGAGAGTCACAGTATTTTGCACACTGATTTTTGGACCTCCTTTTTCCTTTGTGGACTGTTTTCTGATTCGGGTTGTCTAACAACATTGTTAAGGAGATTATTTTTTAGGCTTTTGTTTTGGTTTTTCTCCAAAGCACCTGCAAATCTCAGCATGAAGAACTTTTCTCCTTCTCTACCCAGTTATTCAAAATATCGTATTTTTCCATGCAAATTGATTTGAGGACCTTAATCAAAATATCAAACCAGACATTTTTGACATTCATTTCAAGAAATGCAATTTGAAAAAAGCTCTCTGTTATCCCCAAAAGCTTTATAGCAAAGATAAGCAGGCCTTAAGGTTTCAAAGAGCAAACCTAGATAAAAGATTTCAAACAGGATAAAAGATGTCCGTGATAAAGCTAGACCCATTTGGACGGTACAAAGGAAAAACAATACCAACTTTTCCAAGTTTGCTAATTGAGTAATTGCCAAACTAGAATTTCTGCAAAGACCAGTCGGTATTTACAGGGGTAAGAGATGATGGGGTGGCAGAGTAATGATTGCCTTAACACTAGGCTTATTCTTACTTTAAAACCTCTTGAATTTAGCTATAGATGCTCGCTCATGGGTTCTGAGCAGTTTTGGCACAGAAACAAGCTCTGGAAGTGGTGGTGGCATTTGAGTGATTTTGAATTCATAGCAGCGAGGAGATAATTTCTTTGGGAAGCACTAGAAAGAATTCAATTTATAGACCATTTTGGTCATTACCTGGATGGGAAAGAAACAAAAAAAATATCTTCAGCACATGTTCTTCTTTACGGTGCTGCTCAGAGTAAAGGCTGCCAAGAGGCAGTTGCCTGCCAGGCTGCGGAAAGCACGGGGGCATGGAGAGAAGCAAGGAAATTCTGATACTTGTCTAGATGTTGTTGCTTTGTGGTCCATAGCATCTGTTGCTGTAAGGATTCAGAAAGGATTCAGGGATTAATGCATCAGATTTGTAAAAATTTCTGCTTCTGCTCTTTGAACAAGCACAATCACAATGTGCATCCCAGACTAAGAAAACAGGAGGTTTTTGTAGAAGTGAACTTGAATTTTTCCACGTTTTCTCCTGTAATCGGATACGCCTAGTGACACAATGTGTTTTAAATATGGGACTGGATGTGTGACTTTCTATGCTTAATAATCCAGCATCTGCCGAACTGAGGCTGTGAGAGATGAGTAGGGCTTGGAGTTTGAAAATTCCATTCCCTCTTTCTCTAGTTCTTTAGAGTTCGCAGGATCCTCCTGATATAAGCTCTTGCTTTGTGCTGTGTTTTGTTTTCCTTGCTCAAACTTTTATACTCACTGTTATTTTAGGGATTGACAGAGAAATCCCAGGGAAAGCCAGGGTGTATGCTTTGACATAAAGATCCTCCCATCCTTTTTGTCTGGCATTGGAGAAGACTCTTGGAGGTCACTGGAAACCTTAAAATTCCAGAATTCAACTTTTCTTGTGCTTTTTATTTGCAACTACTATTATAAAGCAGCCTCCCTTTGCAAAAACCAGAGCGTTCCCCTTATATTTGCAGCATGTGCAGCCTGGAGAGATTTGCAGCCTGACATGTTGCTGCTCTTTTGCTTCCAGGCTGCTCAAGGAGGAGATGATTTGGATAAAGATTTCACCGAGGAAACAATAAAAGAATATGATGGAAATTATTACGATAACTATTATGACCGAACAGTGTCTCCCGATATTGGCCCCGGCATGCCTGCTAACCAGGACACTATCTACGAAGGGGTAAGAGAGTTAATTTTCCGTCGAGGGTAAGCCTAGTTCAAAACATTTGTCTTCCCATAATTTATAGCACAGATAACAGCACTGCAAAAACCAGTGAGAGCATCTTGCTCGGGTTCATTCACCTGCGATGCGCGTGTTTTGCACAAGGCAGGGAGGAGGTGCCCTGTGCCTTTTCTACGTGAACACCAGCAGTCTTCTGGTTGCAGAACTTGTCTTAGGATCTGCAGTTCCCGCTTGGAGTGATGATGCTGATGCAGGTGATGTCCTCTTTGACTGTCTGGCTTTGTGTTTCCTTTGTGTGCTACAGATCGGTGGCCCACGGGGCGAGAAAGGACAGAAGGGGGAGCCTGCGATTATTGAGCCGGTAAGGGATATCTGGGGTTCTGGTGGGTGTTTTTGGTTTGTGGGTTTTTTTTTTTCCCCCTTCCTCCAAGGAAAAAAGTAGAAGGGGTACATCCAGTATGGCTTGGTGTTCTCAGTGGTACAGCTGGGAAGAAAGTTTCCCATGGAAGAATTACTTGGTTAATTTAAAAACTTTTAATATAAAATACCGTAATTTTTTTTTTAAACCTCAAGAAGCGACCTAAATTACAAAGGAAATGCAGAATTTCCCATGAAATCTCTCATTTACCAAAATAAAACCTAGGCCTTTTAGAATTGAAGTATTAAACAGAGGACATGTCTCGCCTCTCCAGAGGTTTTGAAGTGCCCCCAACTCAGCAGGGAACCTGCTCCCCTGCGTGCCCGCAGCCGGTGGCCAGGTCATATCCTGACCTGAACTTGCAGCTTGGGGCCGGCTTTAATTGTGCAACTAATGGGTTCATATCTGTGGAAATAAAAGGGTTCTCCCTGCACACAGCTGTGGGAGAGGAGAGGTTTGCTCCTGTGCCCGCTCCAAGGTCCCACCAGCTTTCCACTCCCAGAGAAACCCTGTGTTGTCCTGGGAGCGCAACCCGGTGCTCTCTTTCTCTGTGATTCTGCCCTGGCCTGTTTCTGAGGTTGTTTGTCTTTCTAAAGAACGGTTATAAACTGCCTGTGCCCTCCGCGGTCCGCAAAAAATGCGGGTGCCCAACGGAGCACTCCCGAGGCGAGGATGGAGCCGCTCCCCAGCTGCCCTCGCGGTGGCGACGGCTGGTGTTTGCTCAGAGGCGCCCGTTGAGCAGAGCAAGCGGCCGTTGGTTGACGGCCGCGTGTCTGTCCCTCGCCGTGTGTCAGGATGCCGAGGTACCCCCGTTCCTGCTCCTCCCTGGGCCTGGAAAATGGGGCTTCGGGTCCTTGCAACCACCTCCCCTGAACCTCACCCCTGAAGAGCCGAGCGCACGCTCGCTGCACACCAGCAACTCAATTAACCTAATTTTCCTTGGCAGAGGGCCAGCGCGGAGCCCAGTGTCGTGGCGGCGCTTCCCATCACTTGGAGGCCATTATTTTTCTTCTAATTCTTCCTCCCTTTCCTTCTTTCCCTGACGCTTTTGCAGATAGTGGGGCTGAGCCGGGAAAGGCTGGGGTGCAGCAGCGGGGCTTTGAAAAGCCTGAACGGGTGCCTTATAAAAGCATTTCCGACCTTTCCTTCCTTCTTTTCCTTTCTGAGTCTCGCTCTTACTCTGCAAACAAAAGCAGCAGCGAGTGATGTGCTTATCGGAGCTGTGGGAAGGGTGGGGGGCAGCTGAAATGCATGAAGACGGCAGCAGAAACCCAGCCTGCCCTGTCCAGAACCAATCTGAAATGCTACAAAGCGAACAAAATAGTTAAGTTTAATCATCCAGAAAGAATTTGGCCACATTTGCTATTTCAAAACACTGGAGCATGTATAGCTTTTGCCAGAAAGTAAACAAGACCAAATGCCGCCTTCTCCCTCTCGGTGTGGTTCCTCTTCAGCAGAGAGAAATTCAGATTTGCCGTGCTCCTTAGCTGCCTTTTTTTTTTTTTCTCCTGATGGGAGCTGCAGCAGAAGGGGGAATAAAAACCAAACGCAGAAGTTGGATTCTGCTGGATTTTCTCTCCTTTTCTTTCAAACCTCCTGTCATTCAATCCTTGCTCTGTGCTGACGCTCGCTGGAGGCAGCGGGGCAGCACAGGCACAGGGCGAGGAGGGATGCAGAGGGATGCCTGGGGACCCCCGCATCCCAGCTCTGGAGGCACCAAAGCTGCCTTTGCCTCCTCAAAGCCCGCTGTCCTTCGTGGGGGACCCTGGTGCTCTCACCTGCCTTTGGGGAGGGTTTGATCAGCCTTTGTATGGCACCTTTGTGTGTTGAAGCCAGCTTTTGAGCTGTTCCTGTGATACAGCTTCACTTGTGGGTAGCACCTGGGCAGTGACTGAATGGAAGCAACAGCCTGTTTTCCTCTGGGACAGTCCCAAATCCATGCTTTTCTTGCTACCCTCAAGGCGATCGCTCTCGGTGGCATCCCCCCACTGGTCCTGGTCCCAAAAGCCTCCCATGTTTCCATCGCTCCTGTTGATGAGCAGTCATATAAACAGTGGAGCTTTTTTGCTGAGGAGAGTCTCCAGATGTCCCTAAAGCTAAGAGCTCAACATAAACCAACAGATAAATATGGGAAGATGCCAAGGATGTTTGCATTGCAAATTGGCTAATTAGCCCAGACTCTTCCCCCATGCGGAGGAGCTCTCGAGGCTCTGCAGCTGGCCATAGGAAGCAGAACCTCAGTGCTGTGCATGCTCAGACTGTGGTAATGTTGGTACCCAGCGGCCCAAAAATGTCCTGGGAAGACCTACATGGGCCATGGCTCGAGGGACAATTCTTAGTTTCTTGGTTTTCTTAGTTTGGGAGCCTGCCACACCAAAACATGCAGTCGCTGGTCTCAACAGAGATGGACTCTGGGGTGTCCATGTGGCGAAAGGTTTACTGGAAGCTCTGGGGTTTCCTGTGCAGAGACTCAAGAGTCTCTGAAAAGGAGCCAGTGCTTAGTGGATGTCCTGGGGGACACCTTCTCCATCGGCATACCTCACCTCTTCTTGGTAGCCTCCAACAGCAAATAGCTCATGCTTAGTACAGGTTTGAGGAATGTCGTGTAGCAATCACTCT